>NC_056741.1:1994978594-1995278594 GCF_019279795.1 Protopterus annectens
GCCCCAGAACTTGGACTGAAGTTCCAAAGGTGGAGGTGTTTCCATATTCATAAAGGATGCACACACTTCTGGACTGGTAGACCAACATAACGCATCAGAGATACTGCAGGTGCAGCTATCATTGGGTAAGACAGCGGTTCAGGTCGTAGCCTGCTATAGGTCCACAACCATGTCCCAAAACTCACACTCCATGTTCATAATCACCCTGGAGAATATTAGGGTGCAACCTAACACTGTCATAGTAGTTGACTTCAACTCCCCCTCCATTGACTGGGAAAGCTAATCATGTACCAATGCACTTCCCAACATTTCCTGTAATTCATTAATTCCAATGACTTGAACCATCATGTTCTTACCACCACTACAGACTTGATCTGGTTGTTACTAACATGGGCAACTGTTGCTGTACACCAGTAATAAACTCCTCCCTGGTTAGATCTGACCACAAACTAATCACTTTGAAAACCCACATCCCTCCCACTCCCCTTCAAAGGTAACCACCATGAAAAACCTTTCTAAAGGTAACTTTTGGATCCTACAAACAGAGCTGGATAACTTCATGGCACCCATGCAAATGGAGAATAGTTGCATGACCGTTGAATCATACACCATTGTGATGTATGAACACGTACACAAATGCATGGATTCCGCCATACTCTGTAGAAACAAGATGCTCTCCTCCAAAAATAGGAAGTCAATCTGGTTTTCCCCTGCCATAAACAAACTCTAAAACAGAAGGAGAAAACTGATGTGGAATAAGGTGAAGTCCCAAGACTGGAAAAACTCCTTTACCAACCTCAACAGAAATTTGAGATTCCTCATCAAATCCTCCAAAGTTAGCTATGAAAACAGAATTGTAGCAGATAGTGAAGACAATCACAAGGCCTTCTATAGGTATGTAAAGAATCTCCCCAGCAATACCCAGATTTTGCTCTGAGCTACTGCACAATGATATCTCCTATATCGAGCCAACAGATATTGCCAATATACTGGCCGACAGATTCAGTGCCAACCTTACCCCTCTCCCCCCGAAAGACCAATCACAATACCAGTAGATTGCCAGGCACCCAATATTACTGCTGCACAGTTTAAAACAGCACTGTGCAATGCCAAGAATACAGCATCTATGGGACCTGACAATATCCCTGGCTGTGTTCTATATGAACTACAGAGTGAACTGGCACCTCACCTGTGTGCCCTGTTCAATCACTGTCTCATGTCCCTACAGAATGGCTCACAGCTACAGTCATCCCTTCCCACAAAGGAGGAGCAACTACAGATCCTGGGAACTATCTCCCCATTAGCCTGATGAGTCTGTTATGCAAAGCTATGGACTTAATAAACAGGGATTTAGGAAATCTGCAGACTCTGGATCCCACACAGTTTGGTTTTGTGAAGGATAGGATATGCCTGCTCAACCTGGTTGACTTCTTTGAGTCAGTCGCCAGAGCTGTGGATGAAGGCAAAGTGTTTCATACAGCCTACCTGGATTTGGCCAAAGCCTTTGATTCCCCATTCAGGAATCATGGAAAAAACTCACTAAGCTAAGCATCAACTCCTATATCACTAGGTGAGTTGCAAACTGGAACATTCAAAACAGACCTCCTGCATGTGGGCAATTGCATGGCACCAAAACTTAAAGTGAAATACAAAAAACAAGCAGTGCCAGCAAACTGAGATCAAAGATGCTTTATAATCCTTATAGTATCATAAAACAGATAACCAGACCGGTTTCGGCTGGCAACAACACACAGCCTTCTTCAGTGTGAAACAAAACAGTCAAATGATACAATTTAAATACATACATCTGTCATACTATTGGTTCATCTTCAGAATTGCTCATTAAGACCAGGAGGGAACAAACCTCCTAGTTTTACAATCCATTTATTTTCTTTAGTGTCTAAAATAGAGTGCCATCCGGTTTTATTAGATTTATTACCCCTGACCATATCAATAACAGTAAAAGTGAATTTAGCAGTTTTGTGTATCTGACTGTGTTTGTACAGAGCATTATTAGCTTTTTTGTTTTTAATGTTATTTACGTGTTCAGAAATTCTTAGCCTGATAGGACGACACGTCTGACCAATGTAAAAGGACCCGCAACTGCATGTAGCCAAATAGACTAACCAGTCACTGCTGCAGTTGACAAAAAATTGTATATTATACACCCTAGAACAATTCCTGCTCGTGAATTGTTTGGATTTCATAATTTTATCACAATTGATGCAATGGCCACATGGAAAGCAGCCAACAAGGGGTTCCCCAGTCAAGGTTGTTTGTAGTGAATGGGTATACCCTGTGTCATTTGTGTGCTTGTAGTGGTTGAAACATGATGCCAAATTTTTACCTTTGCGAAATGAGAATAGGCATCTGTTCAGTATTAGATTGGCTAATTCTGAATCACATTGTAAAATATTCCATTGTCTATTGATGCTGTTAATGAGTAAGTCTGAATTCCTGGCGTAGGTTGTTACAAATCTGATGGGCTGTGCTTCGTCATGGCTCCATGATTTATAGGATAACAAATCCTGCCTTGGTAATGTATTAGCCCAATTGCTGGCTTGCAGAACATGTCCCATGTGGTATCCCCTTGCTCTGAACCTGTTAGCAAGGTACTGTCTATGTTCTTGAAAAGTTTCTTTATGGGAACAAATGCGTCTCATTCATATAAATTGAGATTTCGGGATGTTCCTGGCAATATGGGGAGGATGAAAGCTTGATGCATGGAGGACCGTGTTGTATTCGGGGTACTTTCTGAATACCTCTGTACTTAGAGTGTGGTCAGGTAGTCTGTTAACCAAAACATCAAGAAAAGTAATTGTACTTACATGGTAGTTAGCTGTAAACTGTAGACCCCATTTGTTGTCGTTCAAGTAGGTGATGAATTCAGTTAAATACTCAACATCGGCCCTCCATACCATCCAGCAGTCATCCAAGTAACATCTCCAGATGTCGATTTCTTCCAGATATATATTATGGCTACTGTTGTAAATAATTTGATCCTCAATGAAAGCCATAAAGAGGTCAGCATATATGGGGGTAAAAAATGCCCCCATTGCTGTACCCTTGGTCTGCCAAAAACAAGTATCCTGGTAAAAGAAGATGTTATTAGTGAGGACATGCTCTGCAAGACCAACAAGAAAAGAATTAAAGTCTGGTTCGTATAAATGTGCCATATTGAGCCAATGTGTCAAAGCTTCCAAACCTACCTTGTGTGGTATGTTGGTATATAAGGCACTGACATCAAGAGTACACATTAGCCAACCCAGTTCCAACTGTGTGTCTGAAATGATTTGTAAAAATTCAGTGGTATCTTGTAGACGGGAATGAACATGTGATAATAAAGGCTTTAAATGCTTGGTCAAGAATGTGGATAATGGCTCCGTGATGTACCCCCTACCTGAAACTATTGGTCTGCCTGGTGGGTGGACTGGATCCTTGTGTATTTTTGGTAAAAAGTAGATGTATTGGTTTGCAGAATCCTGAATAGTTAGTTGTTGGAGCACAGAAGTGGTGATGATACCCGCATCCTTGGCAGTAGATAAAAAGTCATCAATCTGTTTCTTAAATCTGTAGGTGGGATTTAAAGACATTTCTGCATAATAGGGTCTATCTGCTAGTTGTCTCCTAGCCTCCTTGTCATAATCTGACCAGTTCATAACAACAACTGCCCCACCTTTATCTGCAGAAATGATGACTATGTCCCTATTGTGCTGTAAATCAGAAATTGCCTGTTTTTCACTACGTGACAAGTTGTTTGGTTTAAAACGAGTGTCAGAGCCAGAATAGTGCAGATCTTTGAGAATGCTGCTCTGAAATTGATGTACAATAGGGTGCATTGGAGGAAGATATTTAGATTTATGCTATACAAATTTGCCGTTATTGTGTGATTCCGCCCCATCACCATACTGCAATTTCAAGTTAAGAATTCTACAAAAAGACATAACGTCTTGTGCCAAAACATCCTCAGATACCACAAATCTGTGAATAAAAGTTAAACCTTTATTAAGGATGGGCAAATGAGTTGGTGACAAAACAAAGTTAGATAAATTCAAAACATTAGAATGTACATTCTGATTTATTTCTGTGTTACCAATTTCAGCAGGCCTTGAATGTTCTCGATTTTTCTTGTGTTTCCTCCCCCTCGTTTGTATTTCCCCCTAAAGGGACAAAACCCTGGACCCTCTTGGGGTTGGGTGAATCTGATGCTGGGAGTATGTCACTATCAGTGCAGGATGATGGGTCATCAGTGGATGAACCATTATTTATAGGCTTTTTCTGTAGAATCGACCTAGATCTTTTTCTTTTTGGGGTTTTGGCCAGATATGGATTAAATCTCACATGTTTCGTGGGATTGCTGAAAGGGTTGACCCCTTGGTAATCAAATTGATCCCGCTGGAACTTTTTGATTTTTCTAGATTTAAGTTGCTCCTCAAGGCTTGCTAAATCATTTGCCACTTTATTTAAATATTTATGAAAGAATGTTTCACCCTCAAATTTTTGTATATCATTGCACAGTTCAGTTACTGTGTTAATTTCCCGATCAATTATTCTGTCATGATATTTAGACAGAGCTTCGACAAATGACATTGTGGCCTGCTGTTGAATGGTTGCCCATTGGCTGTTAAGCTCTTCATCAGGCTCCCCCACATGAGGTTGTATTCTTATTCTAAGACCCCTTGGGATGATGCCTTTAGCCATATAGGCCTTGAAGAGTTTTGAATGCCATACATTTGATCTTAAAGATTTAAGATGCTTGTAGAGATTATCAAAGGCCAAACTACAAGATGATTCAGGCCCCAAGGGGTCACTAGAACTGCTGCTGGTTGTGGTTGAACCAAGACCAAATACTCTAAGGTCCTCTCTGTTTGCTGATAATCCAGAGACTAAACTAAATAAGTCCATATTCGTGTAAAATAATAATTTGGAAGTTTGAAAAAATTAAAATGTAATGATTCATAAGATCAAAGTTTTAATATTTAAATATGTCAAATTGGGAAGTTGACAATGATGGCCACACTCAAAAAGATGAAGATTGCCACGTCAATCCCCAATGACCTTACCAAAAAAATTAGGGAACAATAGTAGCCCAAAAGACCAGGCCAATACCAAAACAGTCTGATATGCTACGTCCCTATAACCAAATATGGCAGAAAAACTGCCGGATTAACCAACAGACAGCAGGGGACTTGTTGAACTTATAAGAAAAGGATTTGTCACTATATGTATAAAAGATGTTACTAAGGGTGAAGCACAAAAAATTGTATCTAGTATTATGGTGGTGGTTGTTAAAACCAATCATAAAAAAATATGATAAAGTCACAAATGATCATACATAATCCAGAATAAGGTAATGTGACCTTTAATTGCCCATTGAAAACCAAGGAGCCAACCCAAACAGCTCCAATTAGGACTGATTGACCGGACTGAAAGTCCATATAGTAGAAAATTCCCTACAGTAAGGGATTAATATATCCTAACCCCATGAGAGACTAAATCATGAAGCCCTGTTTCATAGTCCCCGTCAACAATGCAAAGTAACTAAGTCAGGGAATACAGGGTGACTCAGTAACAAATGATGAATTATAAAGCCCAAAAAGGAGGATAATTACAATACCAAGAAATGATTAAAACATGTATATGCCATGACCTGAATTGCCTAGTATGTAGAGAGCAGAGAAGTATCACTGAAGAAAGAGAGTGATACTTACATGTTAAATTCCCAAATGCCACTGATGTATAGTAATTAGAGCAATCAAACATTGAAATATATAAAAGAATAAATAATAAAGCAAAATTGCTTATGTATGTTCACCAATTGACCTGTTTTGGTCAATAATTATTTAAATCCCAATAGGGGTAGAATAAGCAAAACCACTTTTATGAAACAGGCCATAGATGAGCCCAAGAATATGTAAGTAAAACCAAAACAAAACGGCGATGCCTATGCCTAACAAATATTGGCAAAAAAACAAGCAAAAAGTAGTTCTAAACAAATATGGAATCGCAAAACTGTGCCCCTTGGCTAGATGTCATATAGCTTATAGACTTATTCAGAAATGGTTCTATAACATTCATTTATACTAATTGTAATTCTACAAAAAGACATAATGTCTTGTGCCAAAACATCCTCAGATACCACAAATCCAGGAATAAAAGTTAAACCTTTATTAAGGATGGACAAATGAGTTGGTGACAAAACAAAGTTAGATAAGTTCAAAACATTAGAATGCACATTCTGATTTATTTCTGTGTTACCAATTTCAGCAGGCCTTGAATGTTCTCGATTTTTCTTGTGTTTCCTCCCCCCTCGTTTGTATTTCCCCCTAAAGGGATAAAACCCTGGACCCTCTTGGGGTTGGGTGAATCCGCTGCTGGGAGTATGTCACTATCTGTGCAGGATGATGGGTCATCAGTGGATGAACCATTATTTATAGGCCTTTTCTGTAGAATTGACCTAGATCTTTTTCTTTTGGGGGTTTTGGCTGGATATGGATTAAATCTCACGTTTTGTGGGAATGCTGAAAGGGTTGGCCCCTTGGTAATCAAATTGATCTCCCTGGAACTTTTTGATTTTTTTAGATTTAAGTTGCTCCTCAAGGCTTGCTAAATCATTTGCCACTTTATTTAAATATTTATGAAAGAATGTTTCACCCTCAAATTTTTGTATATCATTGCACAGTTCAGTTACTGTGTTAATTTCCCGATCAATTATTCTGTCATGATATTTAGACAGAGCTTCGACAAATGACATTGTGGCCTGCTGTTGAATGGTTGCCCACTGGCTGTTAAGCTCTTTGTCAGGCTCCCCCGCATGAGGTTGTATTCTTATTCTAAGACCCCTTGGGGTGATGCCTTTAGCCATATAGGCCTTGAAGAGTTTTGAATGCCATACATTTGTTCTTAAAGATTTAAGATGCTTGTAGAGAGTTGCAAACTGGCTCACACATAGAACCTACAATGTGAAAGTAGCTGACTCCAAGTCAGACTGCCAACCAGTCATGATTGGAGTCCCACAGGGTTCAGTCATGGGTCCTCTCCTGTTTGGTATCTACTTCACTGAAGTCCAGGGCAACACAAAGGGATTCTGGCTGACAAAGTTTGCAGACAAATGCAAGTTGGGAGCTATTATTAGCTCCACAAGTGATGTTGACACCCTACAGAAAGGCCTCACTGAGTTCAACCACTGGTGTCAGAACCATGGCCATAAGCTCAATGACTCAAAAAATGTCATCATCCCCTTTGAGAGAAACCCAGTTTCCATGACTTACCACATTGATGGTAGTCCCCTGAACACAGGAGGCATTATAAAAGATCTGGCAACACAGATTGCCAGCAACTTCTCCTTTGACCACCACATTGCCACTGTGGTCACAAAGTCCTTCTATGTGGAACATCTCATTACTAAGGCTTCTGCATCCAGGAAGAAAGAGGTCATTGTCTCCCTCTACTCTTCCCTCATTAGGCCAGTCATCGAGTACAATGTCCCATTTGGCATGTACCTCACTAGACACCTGCAACAACTGGAGAGGCTGCAAAAGTATCTCACAAGCAGGATCCTAAGCCTTAAACACTTGTCCTTTATGGACAGACTCAAAAAACTCCAGGTATTCTCTGTCACGTATCACCTACTTAGAGGCAATTTCTGCTTGACTTACAAAGCCATGTCTGACCCAGCTGTGTTAGAAATGCTACATCTAGAGAAATGCCAATCCCTCCACACCACACACTCCACAGACCTCAACCTCATTACCACAATCAACACAACATGCTCGACGGACAGGTTCATAACCCAGCTATGGAATACACTTGCCATACATGTCAAGCAGAGCACCTCACTGGCCCTCCAAGAGAAATCTTGATGAGGGGACGGTAAATAGAAAATTCACCCTGGGGATCACTCCAGTGACTCTACTCGACATGGGCACTGGGAGCTAAGGTCGGATGGCACGATGCCAGGGTAATTCTATGGGCTTGGCTTGTAAAGGCTCCAGGCCTATTATCCTAGTACACACCTATCAACCTATGAACCTATACACATATATATATATATATATATATATATATATATATATATATATATATATATATATATATATATATATATATATAGGTATAGGTATATAGGTATATAGGTATATAGATATATATTTATATATTTATATGTGCTCAGAACATGTAATGGAGTTGTATCTCAGAATCATACCTCTCAACCTCTTAGTGCAAGAAATCTGTCCAAAGGCTGTCAAAATGGGGGAACAATGTGTCCAAACTAGGGACCTCTTTTAAATATTGCCCTTATAAATGTAGAAAGTTGCAAGAGTAACACAGTTTGTTTCAGCATACATATTCTGATGGCTGTGAGGTCTGAAAATTAAATGTATGTCATCATTTACTGACAAAAATCCCCATATCATCACAGGGATTTACCAAAGAAATTAGAGTAATCTGTAAAACAGACCAGAAATATGATCAATAAACCTGGACATCCTGAAACAATCCAGCTACTTGAGAGGTATGCTCAGAACCCCTTATTGCAACGAATCTGGAACAAGGCTGACAAAGTGGTGGGTGGAAGCCATGAAAATGGAGACATATGTGAAATACTGGCGTAGATAAACTCACACAGTTGCTGCAGTAACACCCTCCTGTCTGTTCTAACATATATTCACTGAAATAGCACAAGTAATTGAAATAGCAAATCTGCTATGGGGATTACACATGTATTTGCAAATATATCAGGCACTACAGTGATGGAAAAGCACTGAAAAACAGACACCAGTGTGAAAGTGCATACCCACAACCAATTTCACCACAGTCACAGTCACATACCAGTAAGTCAAGTGAACAGTAGAGTATATGGACTGTGTGAATAAATACATCATTTTTTGCCAGTCACGTACTACCCCTACATATACTGGCCCGATTCACAGTGTAGTCTGAATCCTGACCATGGCACACAACATGTCTCAGTCTGCCCCTGCAAATATATACAAGCAATAGACCAGCAGAAACTGGATCAGCATGCACAGTCAGATAAAAAGGGAGCCATAACACTTACATCTACCCCCCCTCCATACACAACCAAAATAACATGTACACATGACATGTCTACACAATCCTGACAGTCTTTTAACAATGGCCAGACATACTTAGACCTCTCAAATGTACAGTTCATCTCAGAATGTACAGGCTCAGTACTCATATCTATGGCCTCTTCCCTATACCATGTCTGTGGGTCTTCTACATCAATGGGATGGTAGCAGGAATGAAGGCAAGAAATAATGATACTAAATACTTTTGAGCCTCATAGTGCATGACATCTGGACAAACCTTACATCATTTGGGGACAGAGGCACAAACACAGATGTAGACTGGACATATTAATGTCATAAACTAAGACAGTTGGAGATGTAACCGGGTTTTTTGTAACATATCCTTTATGAGGAATATGAAGTCAGTAATACCAATGGATGTTAATATTTACTGACTGCATTCCCCAGAGCCCCGAGTGATTTTCCAAAGACAACAACTGTGTGTAGAACAGACAAAACATAACAGGCAAACATGTGGCTAATCTGTGGACAGCATGCCATTGGAGAGGTGTGTCAGAGACATATCACCATCAGACATGAAGTCACTCAGTAAAGGCATGTCCACACAAACAATGTCAATCCATCAACCCACCATGTGTATAACAGCACTGATGACATATAATCTGTTCACAATTCTGGAGATGTGTCCCTCATGTTGTTGGGCTGTCTCCAAATATCCTGTCCTATGAAGCATTCCCACCTACTGCCTGTGAATCTGTAGCCCACCACCTCTGTAATGTCCCTCAGACAGGTCTGTAATGCCCTCTCAAAGGCACACACGGAGGTCTCCATAGTCCTGATACCCTTTCTGGCTGCATCCTACATGAACACAGGCATGGCTTTTCATACCCAGTCTGCAGTGTAGTTTACCACAGCCTGAGCACCAGTGCCATCCCATCTGCACAGAGGACAGACAGAGAAAGGAGATAGCAAACAGGTTATGTATTAGGATGAATGTTCTGAAGGATATACGTCTGAGACTGAAATGTATGTTGTTACTGCATGACAGCAGTCCTCAATGATATGGCTAAAAAATTATATTAATATCCAACAGAAGGTAAGTCAAAACATAAAGCTCAAATCCCAATAACAAGATAGTGTAATACTCGGAGTCCCAGCTTTCATGCAGGGGTGCATAGTTCGAGTACCGAATTTTACATGGAAAAGCAGTGTTAAATGTACTAATTCAATAATACAATATGTGTTAAATTAGTTTTGTCAGCCAGTGTACTGTAGCTGGTGTAACATGCAAGTGTGAGTGCATATAACATGTGATACTACCCATGTATAAACAAGTGTCCCATACAGTATAGTCACACCCTTTGCTACTGTAATGACAGCACATAGAAGCATGTTATGTAAGGAAATCAAATACACTTACTAAATTATATCATTACTCTGCTATTTTATAAGACTGGAATGTGAGCAATGGTTACCAGGGCTAAGCTATGCTTAGCAGGTTTAAGCATTGCTCAAATGTGAATGCAGTTAGCTCATCTAAGTGGATATGCGTACTGGTAAGCGTTATTTAGTGAAGCCTACAAGGATTAAGTGCCTATTGGTTTGACTGTATGTTAGCACCACTTAACCATTGCACAAACCCGCATAAACCCACTTACAGCTGCTTAAAAGTACCTTAATCACTCTGTTTCCATCAGCCTCTGTTCTACCCAGCAACAAAATAAACAGCCCTTAGACCCAGGACCCTGTACACCATATCAACAGCAATTTACCACTAAGCCATCTGAGCCACAGAAATTACTGATGCTTTTTCAAACATACCATGCATTACAGCCACTTTACAATAGGGAAGAGACACTGTGCAATCAGGAGTGATTGGTATCTACAAATATATGTATAAAAAGAAACATACATTTAGAGAGAAATAGATAGATATGTATGGAGATACATATATATGTATAACAATATGTAGATATATTACCAATAAATACTGAGGTATATATAAATATATATATATATATATATATATATATATATATATATATATATATATATATAAACACACACACACACACACACACACACACACACACACACACACACACATACACACACACACACACACACACACATATATATATATATATATATATATATATATATATATATATATATATATATATATATATATATATATATATATATATATATAAATATATGCATACATGTCTCAAAATGTCCAAACAAAAATAAACTGTTAATAGACCACCCATAACTGGTGCAGATGCACAGTTGGATACAAAAGGACCCATGGCACTGACATCTCCTACCCCCACAGTCCAAATAATAAGTAAACAGTACACTGCTACAAAAACATGATAGGCCATATACAATGGCCAGACATACAATGACCTCTTAGCAAATAAACTAACATGACTAAAGATAGTGAAGAGAAATACAACCATCCAGTAATTCACACAAGTTTATTATACTCTGATGTCTTGGTCAAAGCCTTCAAGGAGCAAAACATTACAAGAAATACTTGCCTTAAATAAAAGAAGCAATTAACACTTATAATTGACATATTTAAATACACAGCCTCCAATTGCACTCCTCATTTAACTCCCTAGGGGATAAAATATCACATTTAAAAATAAAATTTGACTGTACATAACAATAGTTCTTTTATGACTGTTTGATCAAACTGAGAAACAGACTTTTTCAAAAACAGTACCTTGTACCCCACTACTGTCCCCATGGTGAGCTTTACAAAAATGTACAGCTATTGGACTGTCTTCTTTCTTATCAGTAATATCTCTCACATGTTCTAACAGCCTAGTTTTAAAACACTTCTTACTCTCCCTCACATAAAATATGTTACAGGGGCATCTAAGAGCATTCTCCATACACCGACCTCTTGAATATACGGAGTTCCACATGCTGTCCAGCCTTTGCCCTCAGCAGGAATGACAGTGATAAATAATGACAGACCATACCTATCAACCTCTTACTGCATGACATCTGGACAAAGCCTGCATTTAAAGTGTTTTTTTTTTTTTATTGTATCTGCTTTATTTTCTGAATATATATATATATATATATATATATATATATATATATATATATATATATATACTTGTTTCCTGCCCTTATAATCTAGTATAGTCCAGTTTTTAGGTTAGTGCTGAATTCAGGGCTGTGTTACAAATCTCTGTGTTTGCCCATACCTTACTTGTATAGAAGGAAGTTTCTCTGTTCACCTGTGAGAGAGAGGAGCTTTGAGCAGCCTATCTGCCCCTGGAGGAGTGGTTTCAGCCCAGAAATTAGTAGTTTATTGTCCATTTTGGGCTCATTTCAATCTCTTTCATTTTCCTGCTATAAATACCGTATTTGCCCGGTTTTGCACACCGAGCAGTGTCGGTTAGCTAGGGTATAACTATTCTCAGTTCCACAAAGTCTTGTCTTCAATTTTTCCCTTGAACTAGACAAACTTTCAACTTAAGCACTCAAGCCATTCATTTCTCTGCCTGGCACTTGCTCAAAACTCATAGCAAGCACTTATAAACCCTAGCACTAGACCCTCCTGTACTGTATAGAAGGACAAGGCTCTCTATTCGACCTTACCAGCCATCCACTAAAACAGTTCACTGTACCTATCCAGGCATGTCCAAAGGGCAGTTTCAGGTGTACTCTCCAGTCCAGGTGGTGAATCTGGGCATTTTGAAACAATGTTACAACTGCCTCATTTACACAGACAACCCTCTCCTCCTACCACCAAACACTAATAAATGCAAGAGATGCACTTATACAGTCAAACTGGAGGCTAAGCTCTCTCAACCCAAGACTGAATCAGACAGTCAAGAGGAGAAGGGAAATACTTGCATTACACCACCAGTCTCATATAGACCCATTAAACCAACAATGGCAAAAATACACATAAATACACGAAAACATACTCTGAGGCTCTAAATAAAAATCTGCAAAAGCAACAGAGCCCTCCAAAGCAAACATCCAAGCAACCTCCACCCCCAACACAAACCATGAAGCACATACTTCACAAAACCAGTGTGCCATACAATCACAGCCCTTAAGGCAAAATAACATACCCAACATACTAGTAATAGGTGACTCTATAATCAGGCACACTGATGTCCCACTCTTTAGGCTGAATAAGGAGAAGGTTACTGTTAGCTGCCTGTTGGGTGCCAGGATCTGCCACATAACACAAGCACTCAGGTCACTCCAGAACAAGTACAAATATGACTCTGTCATTGTCCGTGTTGGTGGGAATGACCACAGCTGTACCTCCCTGGACTACATGAAAAGAGACATGGAAGACATAGCCCAGGCTGGTATGACCCTGACCCTGAGTAGCATCCTGCCCTCACCAAGAATGATACCACGTTGTAAAGAAAAAATTCTCAATTTCAACAATTGGCTAAGTTTCTGGTGTCATTCAAAGGGGATCCAGTGTCTATCTGCCTGGGATGACATGCTCGACAAGCCACGCTGCTTCACTAGAGACGGTTTGCACCTGTCACCCTAAGGCTTTTGAATACTGGCCAAAGCTCTTGTCACCCTCATAGTGCCTTTTTTAGGCAAGGCTCAAAAGACAAACCCACCGCCGTAAATAGCACAAGTAACAAAAAACTGAGGGTAATGCTACTCAATGCCAGAAGTCTAAACCTCAAAATGCACGCACTCGAGGCACTCCTCAGTATGGAGAAAAGTGATATATGTGCAGTATCAGAAACCTGGTTTAAGGCTCCAGAGAGCACCCCAGCATTACCAGGCTACAACTCATACCATACATTTCGGCCACAGAACCCGGACCGAAATACAAAAGGCGGGGGCGTATCCATATTCATCAAGGATACCCACACCTCCAGGTTAGTGGCACAGTACGATGCTTTATTTATTTATTTTATTTTATTTTATTTATTTTATTTTATTTTACATTTGTTGACCAGGCTAGTCTAACTGGATACATGTCCATTTTCAGTAGAGGCCCAGGGAGAAAAGCTCCTACAAGTTACAAAGACAAGTATGCAATATAACAGTAGACAAGTTTACAAAAAAATTGTGAGATACAATAAAAAATGACATGAAATAAAAACACTTAGTAACAATTTTCGTAAGGGATACTCATAAAAAAAGAAGTAAGACTTGTTTTTTTTTTTTTTTTTTTTTTTTATCAGATGAGAGTAGAAGTTCACTATTATCAGGGAAGTATACACTTTAGAGATCATCCATGTGCAACTAACAATGGGCAAAACTGCAATTCAAATTGTTGCTTGCTACAGATCACCCACCATGTCCCAGGACCCCCATTCTGTGTTTCTGGAAATGCTGGGAAACATAAACGTCCTACCATACACCCTAATATTGGGTGATTTCAATTACCCAAACATTAACTGGGAGAACTACTCAAGTACTAACTCTCTTGCCCAACATTTCCTAGAATTTATAAACTCAAACACCCTGGATCAACTGGTCAACACACCCACCAGAGGTGACGACATATTGGACCTGGTCATAACCGACATGGGCGACCAGTGTTCCACATCAGAGGTCAACCCCTCGCTGGTTAGATCGGACCATAAACAAATCACTTTGGATATTTACATTCCCCCACCCCCGGACAAGGAAAACACCATGAAAAACTTTTCATAAGCAAACTTCATGTCACTTAAGACCGAGGTGGAAAGTTTCAAAACCCCCATGCTAAAGGATAATGCTGCCCAAGCTGAAAAATCCTTTATTAATGCATTCTACGGGCACCTACAAGAAATCATTGACCGTGCTATCCCAAGCAAAACCAAGACTCACTCCTCCAAGAAAAGGAAACCAGTCTGGTGGACTCCTGCCATAAACAAGCTATACAATAGAAGGAGGACACTAGTACAGAAAAGAGTAAAATCCCAAGAAGGGAAGACATCACTGATCAGTATCAGCAAGAAACTACGATCCCTCATAAAATCATCCAAGGAGAGCTTCGAAAGAAAAATTTCCAAGGACTCCAAGGATAACCACAAGGCATTCTTTAGCTATGTCAAGAATTTAAGTGGCAATGCTTAGATCTGCTCGGAGTTAGTGCAGAATGGCACAAAATACACTGAACCAACTGATATCGCCAACATCTTGGCAGACAGGTACAGCACAAATTTCACCACCTCTCACACCCAAAAGGGCCCATAACCATATCAGAAGAATCACAGACACTCAGGTTAAAGCAGCCCTCTCCAAAGCCAAAAACACAGCATCAATGGGACGGGACGGTGCCCCCAGACTGTGTCCTACACAAGCTGAAAGACGAACTCGCCTCTCACCTAAGCACACTGTTCCAACTCAGCCTCTTCACAGGCTATGTACCCAAAGAGTGGTGCACAGCAACGGTTATTCCACTCCACAAAGGTAAAGCCACAACAGACCCTGGGAAGTATTGCCCTATAAGCCTGAATAGCTTGGTCTGCAAGGCTATGGAGTGCATCATCATGGAACTCATTAACAGAGACATTGAGAATCTCCAAACACTGGATCCTACCCAGTTTGTCTTTGTTAAGGGCAGATCATGCCTCCTAAACCTGGTTGACTTCTTTGAGACAGTTACCAAGGCTATAGATGAGGGAAAGGTAGTACACACAGCCTACCTAGTCCTCACAAAGGCCTTTGACACCATTCCCCATTCTGATATTATAGACAAGCTCACCAGCCTGAGTATAAACCCTTACATCACAAGATGGGTTGTCAACAGGCTCATGGACAGAACCCACATGGTGAGAGTTGCGGCAGCTAGGTCTGACTCTAAACTGGTTACAAGTGGCATTCCCCAGGGCTCAGTCCTAGAACCCCTTCTGTTCAGCATATACTTCTCAGAGGTATAAGCAAGCACAGGAGGACTATGGCTGACCAAGTTCGCAGATGATTGCAAACTAGGGTCTATAATTGACTCTCCAGCTGACACAGACATCCTTCAAAAAGGTCTCACTGAGATGGATACCTGGTGTCAAAAATCATGGTCTCAAGCTAAATGCCAAAAAGTGCATAGTCATCCCCTTTGGAAAAAAAAATAGTACCCACAAACTACCACATAGGTGGTAGTCCCCTAAATATGGAAGATGCAATAAGGGATATGGGAACCCAAGTAGATAGTAATCTCTCCTTTGATAATCACATTGCCAAAGTGGTTAGAAAATCCTTCTGCATGGCCCACCTAATCACAAAAGGGTTCGCATCCAGGTCAAAAGAGGTCATTGTGCCCCTCTAATCATCACTCATCAAACCCATCATAGAGTACAATGCCTCATTTGGGATGTACCTTACAAGACACCTGCAACAGCTGGAAAGACCACAGAAGTACCTCACCAAGAGGATCACTGGCCTCAAACAGATGCCCTATGCAGCTCGACTGAAGAAACTCCAGCTGTACTCGGTTGCATACAGCCTACTCAGAGGTGATCTCTGCTTGACATACGAGGCCATGTCCAACCCATAATTGATGGACATGCTCCACCTAAAGAAAACCTTACCCCCTTGAGCCACACGCTCTAGGGATCTAAACCTCACTACAACAATAAATAGGACATGCTGGAGGGATAGATTCCTGTCCCAGAGACTTCCCATGCTTTGGAACAAGATTCCAATATACATTAGGTACAGCTCCTCGCTAACACTCTTCAAAAGAAACCTTGACGAGTGGATGGGAAACAGAAAGTTTAACCCGAGGATCACTTTAGTGGCTCTGCTGGAGAGAGGCACAGGGAACTAATCTAAGGGGGCGGCGAAAGGCAACACATTCTAGCTAGGCCTATAAATGCCTTTGGACAGATAGCCTAGTACCTACCTATGAACCTATAATTGTGGGGCATTTATATTATGCTGTCAAAAACTCAAACTGTCAACAGTGTAATAATCGACACAAAAATGTAAAAATCCCTGAACATTGAACACACACACAAAAAAAAACAAAAAACACCCAGACACAACACAAATTGCTCTATGCAGGGGTCAAGCCCACCTGCACCCCCACACCCACTGCTACTTAAATATATCAACTCTGAGATCGCACTACATTGCAGCAAATGGAAATCTCCCCTTATGGAGATTTCCGTTTACACGAGCAATGACTTTTGCTTTCACCATTTTGTTGCCGACAGTATCAACTTCGATATTGTTGGCCTTTGACAGGGTGAAGTAGACCCATTGGGGGACATAGGCCCAAAAACATGGCCATACTTGAAATATTGCTGTTATACACTGAGAAAGTTGCTGGTGTTACAGGATTTGTTGTAACATATCTTTTCTGAGGGATATGAAGGCAGAAACACAAATGGATGTTAGCATTTATTAATTGCAATCACCAGAGTATGCTACTGATTTGCCAAGGACAACACCTGTCTGGGGAACAGACCAAACATAACAGGCAAACCTCTGGCCATTATGTGGATAGCCCTACAGTTGAGAGCTTTGCAGACACAGAACTTTATCAGACTGAAACCCATGCAGTAGTAGCATGTTCAGACAAACCCTGTGAAACTAGCAGTATTCAAACCATATAACAGCAATACTCACACTGTGTCCCTAAGCCTTGACCTTTCACCATTTAATTGGCTTCTCTCCACAAGTCTTGTTGTAAGAGATACTAGCTCACACACCTCTAGGATGTCTTCCTCACAGGGATGGTAAAGAGCCAATGCCAACATGAAGTATTTAATTATAGGAGTGTGTTGCCCTGACACTGGCTATTGGAATAACTACACAGCTGCTCTGCATGCAGTTAGCAACTGGTGAACACCAAGTGGTGCACAGGCCATCACATGGTCATGAGCATTACCTCCAATAGTCAAGCTGCCACCTATTCAAACCAGTTCTGTCATAGACAGGAGTACAACCTAACAAAACTGACTGACTGCAAGTCACAGAAAGAGTATATCACCAAATCTACTTTCCAAAACAAAAAACAAAGGTATGTAAAACAAGTAAGCATGTACCTGAATGCAGTAGGTGATCTGTAATAATGGAAAGTAGGAGTTTGAAAGAATATGTTTCAACAAGACTTGCTGTACTTATGTAATGCTGAACAGCACCTATGGCCATAGCATGTGGCTCTGTCTGCAGCGACATAGATCACAGCTCAGGCCCCTGACTCATCCCAGGAAAGGACAGCTGACATTTGACAACTACCATAGTGTCTGTCAACACCACTTACTGTGCCACTGCTAGGTCAGCTACTGGGATGTTGTACATATCCATATGTTATCTGTGAATATAACTATGATACACGTTTGTCTTGTAAATCAAAGCACATGTGCATAGTAAAGTACTGCTGCAAAAGTGTGTGTTGAAATGCATGTGATATAGCCAGTTCATACCATTCAACTGTACAGTGCTATAAGCTCATGTGTGCCTGATATCTGTAGTCACTTACACATAGAGTTGTTATGTTAGGCAAACCATTGTCAAGTCTGTTAACAATGACATTGTAACATGATAGCCTTAATATGAATGTGGGACATCCTCCAGGTTAGCAGTGTGATAGCAAAGCCTGCTGTGCAATCAACTTACCTAACTGTGTATGTAAATAAGTTGTGCATGTTGTACTTTTGTGTAATATCAGTTTCAGTGCATACAACAGACATAAATGTTTACAGGTACTGGTTGTTGCATTGCCATGATAATGATATGGGTAGTAGCGCAGGCGTGATTATCAGGTTGTAATCAGAGAAGTGTGCAACTGTGTTATGACCCTCTGTCCATGCCTACCACAAACAGCCATATGAACACCTACATACAGTGGATATCAAGAGTGTACACACCACTGTTGAAATGCCAGGTTTGTGTACTATACGAAAATGAGACCACAGAAAATTATTTCAAAATGTTTCCCACCTTGAATGTGACCCATAACCTGTACAATTCTATTGAAAAACAAATCTGTTAGGGGAGAAAATATAAAACATAAAAAACATATTATAAGCTGGTTGAATACATGTGCACACACATGAACCACTACTTGGTTGATGCACCTCTTGCAGTAACCACAGCTTTCTCTTTTTGGGTACACACATGCCATCAATTAACGAAACTCTGATTAACCCCAAATAATGTTCAACTGTCCTAGTAAGATTTATTTGACATTTACCCAGTTACCTGCTACAGCAAAAGACATGTTTACAGAGAGCTTACAATGCATCAAAGGGATCTCATTGTGGAAAAGTATTAGTCAGGAGAAGAGTAGAAAGTGTCCACAACATTGGATATACCATGGAATACAGTGCTGCAAACACCTGGACATCCATCCAAAATGGATGAAATGACAAAAAGATAACCAGCCATGGAGGCTGCCAGGGGACCTACAGCAACACTGAACAAGCTGCAGGAGTGCCTGCCAAGTACTGGGTGTGCACCACATGTGACAACAATCTTCTATATTTTCCATATGTCTTCCCTATGGAGTATGGCTACTAGATGGAAGCCTTTTCTTATACAGACAAATGTCCAAGGCTGGACAAACATTGCCAAACAGTACATCATGTCTCCCAAAAGCACGTTGGACAATGTGCCATGGTCTGATGACACCAAGGTTGAACCTTTGGCCCACAATTCCAAGAAGTATGTTTGGCTGAGAACAACACTTTGCATCACCAAAAGAACACCATCCCCAGGTGAAGCATGGTGGTGGCAGTATTATGCTGTGCGGTTGCTTTTCATAAGCTGGAACTGGGCCTCTAGTCAAGGTGGAGGGAATTATGAACAATTCCAAATACCAATCAATTTTGTCCCCAAACCTTCAGTCATCTGCTAGAAAGCTGAAGATGAAGAGGGATTTTACCTGTCAACATGACAATGACCCCAATCATACCTCCAAATCAACAAACAAATGGCTTCACCAGATGAAAATTACAGTGGCCAGACCTACATCCAATAGAAAATCTGTGGATTGCCCTGAATAGGGCTGTGCGCAAGAGATGCCCTCATAAATTGACATATTTGTAGCACTGTTTCAAGGAAGACTGGGCAACTATTACCAAGTAAAGATGTACCAAGTAAAGATGCGCCATGATGATAGACTCCGACCCAAGATGACTGAATGCTGTCATTATCTCAACAGGTGCTTCCACAAAGTATCTGTTTAAGGGTGTGCACACTCATGCAACCAGCGTATTGTACTGATTTTAATTTGCATATGTTTTCCCAGAACAAATTATGTTTTCAATGGAATTGTACAGGCTATAAGTCACATTAAAGGTGGGAATTGTTTTGGAATGAGTTATTGTGGTGTCATGTTATGACAGCACAAAGACCAGGCATTGTAACAGGGGTGTGTATACTTCTATATCCACTGTAACTTTATGGACTCAGCAATACCTGACCTGTAAAACCCGCCTCCACCAAGGTAGAATAATCCCCTTTGGTGGACAGCAGCAATGCACAAACCACATAATAGGTTGCTATATTGGCTGTACAGGGCCACATAGGTGTAGTCAATAACTTGGAAGCATATCCACCTCTATCTGAACTCACTGTAAGGCTAACTATGACTACAAATCAGACATATCCACACTGCCAAGGCCAGTCACAAGGGTGTCTCCGCATATGTTGTCAGTCTCAGAGGCAACAACACAATTCACCCTGTACTGGTAGTAAATCACACCTCATATACACATGCCATGGCTATAGGCAACCTGCATCAGACAGGTTAGGTGTGAACATCACCCCCCTGTCCCCCCCATCCATATAGGGAGATATGCACATCAACCGCACCACTCCTTTCATCAGTGGTGAGCAGGTACATATTGCCTACTGAAAGGCAACAACAGCAAGTCTCCATGGGACCTGATAACATCCCTGTATGCATCCTACATGAACTCAGGCATGTGTTCACAGTTCCAACACACACTATAGTCAAACACAGCAGCGGCAACATCCACACCCCATCCACATGGAAGATGGCCACTGTCATCCATCTACACAGAAATGAATGGGAATAGAGGTTTATGCAATTAACTGTCCATCATTGGGGGTAATATGACACATCAGGGCCAAGAGTGCAATGCCAGCTAATATTGTGCTGATAGATTACAGGAGTATGATGTAGTTGTAAGTGTTGGCAACAGATATCCACTTTTGATGTGCAAATTCTGTCCATACTGTTGATAACTGTATGAGGTGCTATGCTGTGTTTCACTGTTTATGTCTTCCAGGTGGGATGCAGCACCCAAGAAACTCACCCTACTCAGAGGCTAAAAGCTGAAATTGTGGAAAGCATTGCCCAGAACTATGCTGTAATGTTTGGCTATGGGCAGGAACATCTGCGGTACTGGACAGCCCTGTGGAATGACCAAGTCCACAGGATAAATTATGTCGGCCTGCACACAAGAACCTATGAGCAGGTCCAGCATCATGCAACTGACCTCATACATAATGCCCGGTGAAGGGCTGCTGCCATAGTCAGAGAAAGCTCAGCCACAGGTGGGGACCGATCCATGCAGGCCCCACTGACACCCACCTATGAGCTCCTCGCCAACCTTGGGGCATTCATCTCAAGCAGACAACAGCATGCCGAATCCAGCATTGTGGATGTGGGTGCCTCCCACACAATGGATGAGGAACATGCAGGTAAGGCCCTAGTGCACATTACTAGAGTACTGAATCATACATAGTTGTATATGTAGAGTATCTACATGCTTATGTCAGATAGGATAGTAGTTGTGGATGGGGTTTGGTAATGTACATAAGTGGACATCTGTGGTGATGGGCAGCATATTTTGTAGTATTGGGGACTGTATCTGTAGCGTATCTACATGCATATGTCAGATAAGATAGTAGTTGCAGACGGGGTTTGGTAATGCACATAAGTGCACATCTATGGTGATGGGCAGTCTATTTCATAGTATTGAGGGTTGCACTGTTAATATGCAGAAACGCTGCTTCCCCCATGTACCAAGGCCACATGTGAGTCTGCTGACAGTACCTTTCCCCCACACCTATTTAGCTCCCTCTGGTCTACAACTGGGACAGCAGCCTGTAGATGGTGAGTATGTAATTGTTTTGTTGTGCTTTGCGAATACTCACCTAGCCATATTACTTGATGCCCATGTTCACTTGTGGTGGTGTTAACAGTAGTTCACCACAATGGTCAACATGAGGGCCTATCTGAAGGGTAATGTAACATTCCTGTAGCATACCTCACAACTTGCCAGTGCAAGATGTCTGGACAGAGACTAACAAAGTGGGTGGACAAATGGGCTACAGTAGGGACATGTATGAAACATTAATCCTATACAGTGGATACCACAGTGTACACACCCCTGTCAAGATGCCAAGTGTTTCTGATATATATATAATGAGAGACCACAATATTACATTCCATGCCTTTTCCAACCTGTAATGTGTCCATGACATGAACAATTAACTTGTAAAACTGAACAACATGTTAGGCCACCAAATATAGGGTATGCAAACCTTACAATACACTGGATGCATATGTGTGCACACCCTCCAAATAACATATTGTAGGAGCATCTTGTGATGTACTGACAACATTCACTCTCCATGGGTACACACCTGCCATCAAGTACAGGGACTCAATGTAACAACGAATAATGGTCCACTGTAGGAGCGGTGTATTCATGACATTTGCTCAGTTGACTGTACCAGAAACAGCCATGGCTTGCACACATCTTACAAAGCATAATAGGGAATTCATATTTGAAAGGTATCAGTCAGGAGTAGGGTGCAACAAAATTACCACAACATTCCATATACCATGGAACACAGTGGAGGCAGTCATCAAAAGGTAGATTAAATATGGGACAACAGTGCTGCTGAAACGAACCAGATGCCCTTCCAAAATAGATTAAAAGACATGTTGAGAACTGGTCAGGGAGGCTGCCAGAAGACATGCAACAACACTGAGAAACTTGCAGGATTCTCTGGCAAGAATTAGTTGTGTAGAACATCTGGCAACAATCGCCTGGATTCTGCATACATCTGGCCAATGGGGTAGGGTCAGTAGATAGAAGCATTTACCCACTCCAAACACCATGCAGGGCTGTGTACAAGTAGCAAAACAACATTGTCTCCAAAAGGCATGTGTTGAAATGTGTAATGGTGTAATGAGATTAAGGTTCAAACTTACAGCCACTATCTCTAAAGCTACACCTCACTTTACCTGAAGACCACCATAAGCATGTTGAAGTTCACTGATGGAAGTGCCCTGCTTTGGGGTTACTGTTTATTAGCTGGAACTAGGCCTGCAGGCATGGTGGAGGGAATTATGAACAGTTTAAATAACAGTCACGCGTGGGCCAAAGCTGTAAAGGTTCTGCAAGATGGCTGAGGATGAAGAGAGGTTTCAGCTTCCAACACAACAATGACCTGAAGCATACATTCAAAGCTACCTAAGAATGGCTCCACCTGAATACAATCAAGGGTATGCATTGTGCCAGACAAAGCCCAGACTTAACACCAATAGTAACCCCCCAGTGTGACTTTCAGTGTCTGTGCACATGACCTGCTCTTGCCAGCTGACAGATTTGGGGGACATTTACAGGGAAGACTGTCCACATAATGCCAAGTCAAGATGTGCCATGCTGATACTTCCCTTCCCAGGAAGAGTGACTGCTGTAGTTCACTTAACAGGTGTTTCAAAAAAGCATTGGTTTAAGGGTGTCCACACTTATGCAACCACCATATCGTACACATCTCACTCAGTATATTTCACAACTACCACATTTGTTTGTTTCTCGATTGGATTGCACATGTCATATGTCACATTTAAGGTGGGTAATGTTTTTGAATGCAGTATTGTGGTCTCATTTTATATAAAACAAGAGCCTGCCATGTTAACAGGGTTGTGTACACTTATCATAGCCATGTTAAGCTTAGAAGGTTGTTGGTGTAACAGGATTTGTTTGAACATACATTCACTGCTGGTGATGAGGTCTGCAAATCCAATGTATGTCATTAATTAGTGCCATCATACCTCATATGAGCCCAGTTATATGTCAGACACATAGGGGTTGTGAGGAACAGAGCAAACATATGTGCCAGACATCTACATATTATTCAATGATTTGTACGGTTGTGAGGTATGGTCTACATTAGTTGCCACTGTGCTATACAGGTGAAGAGCAATAGTGTGTACATGGGTGCAGTGTGTCCTAGGGGAACAGACATCACCTACTAACATACTCATGCATCCCGGAGATGTATATTGTTAGTAACAAGGATAGGATAGAGAAAGGCTGCAATGCATGATGATGAAGGTTGTGTGTCATGCAGGTCACCTTTTGGGTAATATGATTTCTGTGTAATAGCTTTGTGCCACTTCACCTGTAAGTGTCTGTGTGCAAGTCTGTGCGTGTGTCTGTGTGTGTGGCAGCCAACCATAATGTACACGTATTAATTTACATTTATTGTTTTTCCCTCACAAGTGGCAATGGGGGTCAGGGTCCATCCCATTTGGGAACTGATGTCGGTGTCCCTGTAGACTCTGACAATGATGATAGCCATAGTGAGGCACAGGCAGGGTTGTCAGGGGCTGAATCTGTGCCATTGATTGGCATCCCTCTGTTATCCACCCCATCCCCACACACAGTCATAATGCCCACACATACCCCAACACCAGTGGCCATAGATCCATAGATAATGGGCAGTTGGTGGGTGATGGCATGGGACATGCAAGTGTGGTGACTATGGTAAGTGTGTCTGTAGACACCAGCCATAGCCATATAACAGGTGAGGTACCACACAGGTGGATGGGCAGGGGTGCTCTAAGGGATACAGCTGCCCATCATGCCCCTGTCACAAGTGCCACAGCAAGTGTCACCAAACACATGTTTTGGACTGTCATGAAGGCACTGGCACATAGCGAATGTAACACCAGACAGCTTCTCAGGGTCATGAATGCCACTCTTCCTGCTATGCGAGACAACCTCCATGATCTTGCTGATACCCACCGTTATTATGCTGAGGTCATGGATAGATGGTTGGGTGAAATGGTGGCAATCCCCAATGGTGGGATGTCAATTCTTGACTGTGAAATGTCTGTGATAGAGCATGTGATGGGAGTTGTCTATCGGCCACATGGACATAGGACAGCAGCACAAACAGCTGAGGGTCCATGTGGCCATGGAGCTTCTCACTCCCATAGTGGCAGTAGCAGCAGCACAACTGCAGGGGGGTTGCTTTCCATGCCACAATGCAGCAGGCCATGGGCACGTGGTCCTGGCCGGTCTCAACAGGGATGTGGATCCAGCAGACAGCCATCGGGGAGTAGTACTGCATCTGGCCTTGTGCCTGGTCATGCCAGTTGGTCCCCTGACAGGCCCAGTTTCCATGTCCATGGCCGGAGATGGTGAACTGTACACCTTGCCATGTACGGGCTACAGCTGTCCAACATACTCCTGTTTAGGGCAGCCACATGCATGTCTGTGTGCATCCATACACACACACACACACACACACACACACACACACACACACACACACACACATCACCATCACAGCCAGGTCACCTCCAGACTTACACAAACCACCTCTGCATGGCCCATTTAATGAACAACCTCCCAAACACACAAACATGATGTCAACCAAATGGCCCAGCCTAGGCCTCTGGCAAACCCACACCACAGCCTGTGCATATGATACCTGTGCCACATCCCTGTCATCCATATCAGTGATGCAGGGGCATGCTAATATGGTTCTGATGCACAGGGTGAATTTAGTACAGTTTAGCAATGTAATGCTATGCAAAGTGTAGTCAGCCAGCATGTTTAATGGTTACATGTCAGAGTGTGTAGCTGTCCAGCCATGGTGCATTATTGTTGTTATTAATGCTGACTGAATTTGGTCTCCATAATGTATTCTGTTTGTCTTCTAGGTATCTGTGTGGCAGCAGGATGTGGTCCTGCAGACATTATCTACAAGGGGAATGGCTGTGTGGTAACACATTGAGTGTGTCATATCCAGGGTACAGCTGTACACAATTAACAGGTGTGTATAACGGTTTCTGCATGTGCCATGTAGCTTATAGGGCTAAGGGGTGCATACAGGTAAGTGTATGGTGGCTGACATCAGCAGCTCTTGTACAGTGGACAATGGTAAGTGCAGTGGGTGGAACACACCTCAGATTTGTAAATTGCAAACACCCAGAGTATATTGTGCTGACCCAACGCACAGAGAATACTGTTCACACACACACACACACACACACACACACACACACACACACACACACACACACACACACACACACACACACACACACAATCACAATTGCCAGAGTAGGGATTGAAATCCTACTCATCTAATTAGAGGTAGCACAGTATTATGCAGTTATCACAGGTGGCACCGAGCTCATAGTGTGTTGAGTTTCCAAAGTACATGTATAGTGAGTAACATCACGTGCCCTTGTAATGTATGGCAATGGGTGGTGTAGTGGGTGTGACAGGTTTCATACTAATGTCATGCACGAGTGTACACTCCCAAACACTGCTATACACACCAATGCACACACACACACAAGTGTGCCAGTACTGTGATAAAGAGCCCTGCCTCTATAGCTGCTCATTCCATACTGTTACTTAGCTGTTGCACACAGCACAGGGCTTATAGGTCTGCAGAGTGTGTACTGATACCTCTACGGTTGATGTAAAAAGTGGCCATCATAGAGTGGAACATAGGACGCGTGCTGGGAGTATGATAGCCTACAATTCTAATACATGGCCACCCAATGGATATATTCCTCACTCAAACAAACACACTCAGGATACTGGTCTTGCACGCAGGCACACACACACATATACACACACATGCACACGCACGCGCCCACACGCACCCACACACACACACAGACACACACGCACACACACACACACACACACACACACACACACACACACACACACACACACACACACACACACACACACACACACACACACACACACACACACTTGCCCGGATTGAGATTCATAGGATCATGTGTTCATAGGTGTGTACCAGGCTAATGGACGTGTACCAGGCTAATGGACATGGAGCTATGACAAGCCAAGTCCATGGAAGTATCCTGGCATCATGCAACCTGACATTTTTTCCCAGTGCATCTATCAACTATTGCCACTTGAGTGATGGCCAGGGTGACAGTTAAATTCCTCATCCACTTATCCAGATTTCTCTTGAAGAGGGCCAGTGAGGTGCTCTGACATGTAAGCGACATATATTGCATAATATGTCCACTTCCTGGGTTATGTACCTGTCCCCCAGCATGTTCTGTTCATTGTAGTAATCAGGTTGCGGTATCCATGGCATGTGGTACATACAAATCAAAATTTCACTAGATATGGCATTCCTAACACAGCTAGCCAGACATGGCATTGTCAGTCAAGCAGGGATTGCCTGTAAGTAGCCAAGTTGTGTCCAAGAATATTTGGAGGTATTGCATTCTGTCCATATAGGACAGTTTTTTAAGGGCTAGGGTCCTATTTGTGAGGTACACTTGCAGCCTTCACAGTTGTTGCAGGTGTCTAGTGAGCTACATGGCAAATGGTTTATTGTACCTGCTGGTTGGCCTAATGAGGAGAGAGTAGAGGGAGACATTGACCTCTTCCTTACTGGATGAAACACTCAGTTATGAAATGTGCCACATAGAACTTATTTCTGTCCACAGTAGCAATTTGGTGGCAATAAGAGATGTCACTCTCAGCCTGTGTTCCCAGGCCACTTATTAGGACTTCTGTGTCCATTGGACTACCAGCAATGTGTTAATTCATGGAAACCACATTGATTTCACACAGGATTACAACACATTTCTTTTCATTCAGCCTAAGGCCAGTGTTCTGACAACAGTTGGATATCTCAGTGGGGCCTTTATGCTGGATGTCAACATGATATGGGGATGTGCACATAGCACCCACCTTGCAATTGTCTGCAAACATTGTCAGCCAGGGTCCCTTTGTGTTGTTCTGGATGTCAGAGGCATACATGACAAACATGAGGGGACCCATGACCAGACCCTGTGGTAATCCACACGTGACTGGTTGACAGTCTGACATGGAGTCTGCTACCTTCACACTGTGGGTCCCATGCATGAGCCAGTTTGCAACCTACCTAGTGACATAGGGGTTGATGCCTAGATGGGTGTGTTTGTCTATGATTCCTTAGTGGGGAATTGTATCACAGGATTAGAAGACCCTCCTATCTTGTTTTTGTGCCTGTACTGTTACATAGTTATTTTACATGGCACACACCTTATAGGGCTGCAGAGTGTCCACAGCTACCACTACATTGGTTGACCACAGCGGGCCCTGTACAGTGAACATTTAGATGTGTACTGGGTGTAAACATTTTGCCAAACTCATCCCCCATGGATATGATACACAACAAAACACACACACACACACACACACACACACACACACACACACACACACACACACACACACACACACACACGCACACACTTGCAATGACTAAGATTGACACCCCTACCTATCTAGTTATTGCTACTACAGTATTACGCATTTATTGCACACCCCACAGACAGCACAGGTTGAAAGGTTTCCCAACATACTTGTAAGGTGAAAGACATCAGCAGCCCTTGTAAAGTATAGCACTTTGAGGTGTATTGTAGATGCCCGCAAAATACTTTAACCTACATCACACAGAAACTCCATGTTCACACAAACCCTGTTAGACTAGCATTAATCCACATGTATAACAGTGACACGTACATTCAATCACTATGTCTGGAACATTCTCCCCCATTTTGTTGGTCTGTCTCCACAGTTTTGGTTGTAAGAGGTATTTCCAAATAAATTCAATGAAAATGTGTAGCAATCTCAGTCCAAAACCAATAATCCAAAAAGAGAGATGCTAAAGAGTCCAAAAGGCACAGAGCGTATTTCGCTTTCTTTAATCCACAAAATAAAACAGACAAACACGTCAACACATTTCCAAATACCCTCTGTGATGCTGTTGTTCATGCACCTCCATGAAGTCCACCTCACAGGCAAGGGAAAGGGCTTCACCCACATGAAGTACTCAGTTATAGAAGTGTGTTGCCATGCCATTGGCTATAGGAATAACAACACAGCTGTTAAGCTGTTCTGCATGCAATTATCAAGTGGAGGACAACAATTGGTGCACAGGCCATCATCTGCTCATGAGTATTACTTACAAAAGGCAAACTGCTGTCTATGTAAAACAGATGTACACCCTACATCTGTGGGTAAAAAAGAGTATGAAACTGAGGAAAGTAAAAAAAGGATATAACCACCTACACTTGGAAATTAAATACTCTTGTCAAAATACTGGAAAGAGAAAATACCATTGATAGAAGATAATAAAATACTAAAAGCAATTAATTTAACTATAAAATCAGTATCACTTCAAAAGCTATTATTTACTCAACTGATGATATTTAATAATGCTTATTACACTCGTCTTAGCCTGCATAAATTTAATTCTAAAAATTCACCTAAATGCCCATACTGTAATGATCAAACGGCTGACCTCTTACATATGTTCTGGAGCTGTAAATGCATATATAAACTTTGGAACTCTTTAAAAATTCAACTACAAAAGATGGGTTATCAACATTCTACACTTTCTTGGGAATTTATGATTCTACATATTCCTCAGAATAACTTGGCCAAATCCCAAATGATAATACTTATAAATATTTTCTAGTTAATGAAACTTTATATAGCTACAAATTGGTTGAATCCATCCCAAACTTCATGGGAAAATTTTAAAAGTTTAGCGATAAAACATATTTTAGCACACAAATTATTAATCAAGGATCGCAAGAAAAATATAAATAACCCGAAAATATGGGAGCAAATTTTTAATATTGTGTTGGCTTAATGTTCCGAATTCAGTTTTACCCCTGAACATATATACTTAATCTGAAAGTTAGTATTAATAATCCAGTATATTGATACTAGATCTTTTAATAACCTTTGTCAGAAGTTTTTCTCTTTTTTCTTTTTTGTATTCGAATCTTGTTTAACTGATGGAAGCATTCATGTAAATAGTGTACATATATTGTAGTATTGTTGTTATAAGTTTCATTTGGGAAATTGTTTGTTTTTCTTTGTTTTGTGTAATATTGTATGAACAATTGGAAAACTAATAAAGATTTATTATTGAAAAAAAAAGATATGTCAAACAGGTAAGCATGTAATGGACTGCACTAGGAGGTATGTAAGAATGGGAAATAGAAAGTTTAACATATATGTCTCAACAAGGCTTGCTGTACTAATATACTGCTGATATCAGAGCCTATGGCCATAGCATCTGGGTCTGTATGCAGTGACATAGATCATAGGTCAGGCCCCTGAGTCACCCCAGGTAAGGATGGTTCACATATGACTACTACTACTGGAGCATGTGTAGAACAATATTGACTTTGACAATGCTAAGCCAGCTACTGGGATGTCATACATATCCATATCTTACTTGGGAATACAACTATGATATACTTGTTTGCCTCAGAAATGTGAGAGACCTATACATGGCATTTGCATAGTGAAGTACTGCTGCACATGTATGTGTTGAACTGCATGTGATATACTGAGCTCATACTATTTAACTGTCCAGTGTTATGCACACTGACCATATGTGTGCCTCATATTTGTAGTCATTTACCCATAGAGTTGTGTTATGCCTGGCAAATCCTTGGCAAATCTGTGAAGACTGACATTACAACATCCCCTTCTTTGTCCTCTAGCTGTTCCTGTTTGGGAATGCCACTGTGGATCATCTGTTGCCATTTCTGCTTGTCCTCTGAATCTTGCTCTATCACACCAACCACCTGCATGTCCTCTCTCACCACAGCTAGAAACCTTATCTGAGGCCTTACTCTATTCCTCTTTCCTGGCAGCTACATCCTTACTATCCTTTTCCCAATATACTCAGCATCCCTCCTTAGCACATGTACAAACTGATGTAATCCTGGCTCTCCGACTTTGTCTCAAAGCTGTCCAACGTGGGCTGACCCTCTCATATACACATTGTTAAACCTGTGCACCCTTGTCACACCCAGTGCAAATCATAACATCTGTAACTCTGCCATGTCCAGCTCTGACTCCTGTCTTTTCGTCAATGCCACTTTTTTCAACTCATATAACATAGCTGGTCTCACAGCCCTCTTGTAGACCTTACAATTCACTTTTACTGGTACTCGTCTGTCACAAATCACTCCTGACACTCTTCTCTACCCTCTCCATCCTGTCTGTAGTCTCTTCTTCACCTGTCCTCCACAGTCATCATTACTCTGATATGTTGATCCCAGTCATTTAAACACATCACCTTTGCCAACTCTACTCCATGCATCCTCAACATTCTGCTATCCTCCCGCTCATTCACACACACATATTCTGTCTTAGTCCCACTGACTTTCATTATTCTCCTCTCTAGAGCATATCTCCACCTCTCCAGGGTTTCCTAAATCTGTTCCCTACTCTCAATACAGATCACACTATCATCTGCAAACATCTTAATCAATGGGGACTCCTGTATGATCTTGTCTGTCAATAAATCAGAAAGGGCTCCCAGCTGATCCCTGATGTCATCCCACCTCCACCTTAAACACATCCATCACTCCTAGTGCAGACTTCACCACTGTCACACTACCCTTGTACATATCTTGTACCACTCTTACATATATCTCTGCCACTCATGACTTCCTCATACAGTACCACAACTCCTCTCTAGCCACCCTGTCATATGCTTTCTCTAAGTCCAGAAAGACACAAACAACTCCTGACCTTCTCTGTACTTCTCCATTAACACTCTCAGGGCAAACTTTGCATCTGTAGTAACCTTTCCTGCCATGAAACCATACTGCTGACCACTACTCATCACCTCCCTGCTTAACCTAGCTTCCACTACTCTTACCCATAACTTCATGGTGTGACTGGTCAATGTTATCCCTCTGTAGTTACCACAGCTCTGCACATCAACCTTATTCCTAAAACTGTACCCAAGCACTTTCTCTTCACTCCTCATGCAACCTCACACTTCCCAAGATATCAGTAAATAGTCTGGCTAAAAACACCACTGATATTTCCCCTAAACACCTCCATGCTTCCACAGGTATGTAATGTGGACCAACAGGCTTGCCAGTATTCATCCTCTTCATAGCTATTCTTACATCCTACTTGTTAAGCCATTGCACTTCCTGATTCACCATACCCACATCATCCAATAGTCTCTGTCTCATTGTATTCATTCATCAGCCTCTCAAAGTACTCTGTCCATGTGCTCAACACACTATCCTCACTTGTAAGTACATTTAACTTATTATCCTTTATCATCATTATCTGCTGCACATTTTTCCTAGCTCAGTCTCTCTTTGTCTAGCCAATCGGTGCAACTCCTTTCATCCCTCCTTAGTGTCCAAGCTGTCATACAACTCTTCATATGCCTCATCCTTAGTCTTTGCCACCTCTCTCTTTGCCATGCACCTCATCTCCTCATACTCCTGTCTACTTTCCTTATCCCTCTGACAATACCAGTTCTTCTTCCCCAAACTCTTTCTGTGTATACTGTCTTGTACTTCCTCAGTCCACCATCAGGTCTCCTTGTACTACTTCCTCCATCCACATGTCACACCAAGCACCTTTCTAGCTGTCTCCTTTAGCAGTTCTGCTGTAGTTAACCAGATATTTGGTACATTGTCACTGCTACCCAGTGCCTGTCTTACCTCTTCCCTGAACTCCACCTCACAATCACCCTTTTCCAGTTCACACCATTTGATCATTGGTGCTGCCCCCACACTCCATTTCTTCTTGATCACCAACATCATCTTACATACCAACATTCTATGCTGCCTAAATACACTTTCCACTGTCACCACTTAACAGTCTCCAATCTCCTTCAAACTGGCCCTCCTACATTGGATATATTCCACCTGTGTGCATCTTACTCCACTCTTGTTTGTCACCCTATGCTCCTCCCTCATGTTATATTACATATTCACCACAGCCATGTCCATCCTTTTTTGCAAAATCCACTACCATCTCACAGTCTGCATTCCTTTTAACACCATACATTCCCATTACTTCCCCACCCCCTCTGTTCCCTTCACCAACATGCCCATTGACATCTGCCTCAATGACCACTCTGTCACTTTTGGGTACAGCCATCACCACATCATCCAACTGACTTCACATTTCTCTTTCTCATCCATAGCACAACCAACCTGTGTAGCATATGCACTAATAACAGTCATCATTACACCATCAATTTCCACTTCATAAACATCAGTCTATCAGACACTCATGTCATCTTCCAAAAACACTCTTGGCATACTGTTCCTTCAGGAGAATCCCTACCCCCTCCTCCACCCATCTACAGTATGCTAGCATAATTGTGACCTGCCTCCCATACACCTACCCATACTTCCCGTCCATCTAGTTTTGTGCACACACAATATATCAACCTTCCCCTCGCCATCATATCAGCTAGCTCTGTCCCTATAACAGTCATACTGCCAACATTAAAATTTCTTACCCTCACCACCACACTCCTAACCTTTCTCCTCTCTTCCTGCCATATGTGTGTTGGACATCCTCCAGGGGATGCCTATCAGTGCAAAGGCTACTGTGCATCGAATGACTCAAGTATATTACAGCAATATTGAGATAGTGTCACTAATTTTGTCCCATTGCACCCATGTATGTGTGACGTCCTGCAGATGTCCTGCTCTAATGGGTTGAGAGGGATGACTGAGCCGCAAGACTGTGAATACAGTGTGCCATACTGACATAGAACAGAAATGTATATGAGGTATTACTTGTGCACATGTCAGTCTGAGTAGGTGTATGTGTCTACCTCATAACAGACATGGGATGCAAAATGTCAGTTAAAGAAGCTGTACATATTGTACGTGTGTAATCTTAGTTACTGTGCATCCAAAAGACTGACATTTCTACAGCTAATGGTTGTTGCATTGCCCTGTCACAGCCATGGGTACTACAATAACCATGATTATCATTTTGAAATTGGAGAGGTTTCCAACTGTGTTATGACTTTGTGTCCATGCCTACTACAAACAGCTATATGAACACCTACATAGCTGTATGGATTCAGCAATACCTTACTTATCATACTTGCCTCCACCAAAGTAGAATAATCCCCCTTTGCTGGACAGCAGCAATACACAAACCACAGATGTGGTCCCTATATTGGCTGTACAGGGCAAAGTAGGAACAGGCACCAACTTGGCATCAAGTCAGCCATTGTCTGAACAAGCATATACGGTCACAGGTGGATTACTGTAAAGCTAACTATGAGTACAAATTGGAGACATCCACCAAGGCCAGTCACAAGGCCAACTCCCCATATGTCTGCAATCTCAGAGGCAAAAATCCAACCCAACCTGTAATGGTGGTCAATCAGACCACATATACACACACAACATAGCTAGAGGCAATCTGCTGCAGATAGGGTTAGGCCAAACATCACCCCCTGGCTCAGCATCACTATAGGTGGATATGCACAGCACCAACATCCTTCACCTCATCACCAGTGAACAGGTACATTTTGCCTACTGAAAGGCAAGAAACAGGTATCCAACAGTCAAGATATCATCTCTCTCTGCATCCTACATGAACTCAGGCATATGCTCCCAGCTACATTACACACTGTAGTCACACCAAACCTCAGCACCATCCACACCCCATCTGCATAGAATATGGCCAATATTATCCATCTACACTGACCTGAATGAGGAATAAAAGATTATGCAATTAACTGGCGCTCACTGGGGGAATATGACTCATCAGGACTAGGAGTGCAATGCAAGCTGATACTGTGCTGATAGATTGCAGGGGTATGGCGTGGTTGTGAGTAGTGGCTACTAGTATTCAAGGTACACGTGCAGGTTCTGTACATACTGTTGCCAAATGGATGGGGTCCTGTGAAGTGTTTCCCTGTTTATGTCTTCCAGGTGCAATTTCACATTACAGGCGAGCAACCGTTTCACCAGTGGAATGCAACCTGATAATCAAATCCATAATATAGAACCACACACTTCTATTTGGCTGAAGCCAACAACATCTGTGGGAGATGACTGCCCTGTGGGAATACCCCATCGACAGGGTAAACAATGTTGGCCTGCACACACATACATATGAGCAGGTCTGGCATTGTGCCACTGACCTCATATGCCATGCCTGGCAAAGGGCTGCTGCCGTGTCCAGGGACCTCACAGCCACAGGTGGAAGACTAGCCATGCAGCTCCCACTGATACCTGCTGAGGAGTTCCTTGTCAGCCTTGGGGCACCCACCCCAGTACAACACCAGGGTACAGAGCCCCACATGCTGGAGGCAGGTGACACTGACACAATGGACGAGGAGAGTGCAGGTAAGACCCCAGTGGGGATTAGTAGACAACTGTATCAGACATACTTGTATCTGTAAAGTATCTATGTGTGTGTGTGTGTGTGTGTCAGGTCAGATTGCAGTTGTGGGTGGGGTTTTCAAATCCACAGAAGTGCACATCTATGGTGAAGAACAGCAAATTGTGTAGTATTGGGGGTTGTACTGTAAATGTGCAGACATGCTGCATCCATCCTGTACCAAGGCCACATGTGAGTCTGCTGATAATACCTCTCTCCCACAACTACCTAGGTCCCTCTAGCCTGCATATGGGACAGCAGCCTGAAGCTGGTGAGTATGAAATTGTTCTGCTGTGGTTTGGTAATACCCCGTGCATGTGAAGGGCATGCAATTTACCATGCACACAACTATCACTAATAACCATATTGCTATATGTGCATGTTCACTTGTGGTGGGGTTAACTGCATTGCATCACAATGGTCACCATAGGTTCTTAGGTTCATAGGTTGGTACTAGGCTATTGGCCCTAGGGCCTATACATGCCTAGCTATAACAATTCCATGGCTATATTTTCCCACAGTATTTACTTCCCTGAGGGGCCTATCTGAAGAGAATTTAACATTCCTGTAGCATACATCACAACCTGTCAGTGCAAGACGTTTGGGCATAGACCAGCAAAATGGGGTGGACAAATGGCTGAATGTAGGGACATGTATGAAACATTACTGTTATGCAATGGATATAAAATGTTTTAATACCCCTGTTAAGATGCCAGATGTTTGTGATATATACAAATTGAGACCAAAATGTGTCAGTCCACACTTTTTCCAACCTTTCATGTGACCCATAACATGAACAACTCACTTGTAAAACCAAGCATCTGGACTCATGTATTGCACCTACAAGCCTGGACAAGTGAGAGGGTAGCAGACTTTGTATCAGCATGATGTTTCTGTCAGGTATAATATCTGATGCTTCCATATGTATCAGTACACTCACTGTGGCATATTTGGCAACAATATCACATACATGGGCATTGTTAAGGCACACAGACCACTTATAGGTTGCAAACATCTAGATATTCTGGACACATCTGTACAGAGGATGGGTATGGCCTGTACAATGATTTAACATGCTGCATGTGAGGCAGATGCTGTTACCGCACTATATAAAGTAATGGCATCAGGAGGTGGTCACCAGCCATGTATGGTACACACTACAAAATGGTATAAGCCACACAAGATATGATCCTCACACACATGCCAGTATTGAGATTAGAACTCCTACCTATCTATTTATGCCTACTATAGTGTTGCACAGTTATCAGATGCGCCATAGAGCTTATACTATTTCATCTAGTCCAAAGATACTTCTAAGGTGAATTACATCAATATGACTACTAAATTAGGGTGAGGGGAAGTGTAAAGAGTGGTAGACAACTCAGAATGGTATAACCCACACACTATATGATTCACACGCACACACAAACAGTTGCCAGTACTGGGATTTGAACTCCTGCCTATCTAGTTATTTCTACTCTAGTGTTATGCAGTTATCAGATGTGCCATGGAGTTTATACAATTTCACCTACTCCAAAGGTATGTCTAACGTGAATGACATCAGCGGGACTATTTAATTGGGGTGAGGGGAAGTCTAAAGGGTGGTACACAACTCAGAATGGTATAAACAACACAGTATATGATTCACACACACAAGATTAGAACCCCTGCCTAGCTAGTTATTTGTACTATAGTGTTACACAGTTACTGCATGTGCTACAGAGCTTACTGGACTAACAACTGCACAAAGGTGCTGATAACTGCACAGGTGAGGTAAAGTTTTACAGGTGACAGAAAGTCTGCCTTCAGTTTTTCCCTTACATTTTGCTTGTTCTTTCTGTCTTGCACTTCAAATACCACAATAGCTTTGCACTTCAACAGCTTATTGTGTCAATAAGTGTAGCACACCTGGGAGCCATCAGCAGTACTCATTCTTCTCAGAATTAGCCCCAGTACTTAGGAGTTATGACCACCTCTCCTGGTATGATTGAAGTACAGTTTTCTGTGCTTTTGCCCATTAACCTGGTGCACTTGTCCATTCTGAGGCACTGTTGGAACTGCCTCATGAACACAGACAACCCTCTCCTCTAAACACCAAACACTCAGACCTGTGAGAGTTACTCATATATCACCAAATGTGGAAATATGCACTCTCCAGCGAAGACTGCACTAGCTGCTCAAGAGGATAAGGTCAACACCTGTACCACACCATGTGGAGCACATAGCTCACCACAACACCCACTGTGACAGCCCAGACATACACTGAAAAACCACACAACCACCTTCACAGAAGAACTCAATTGCTATATACCCAAACAGCACAGACCAGCAAGGCAGACACCCAGTCCGATACCACAACACAGCGCATGCCAAAGGACACACCTACACAGTGTGCCCCTCAACCAAAGCCCCTAAGGCTAACCACCTTGCACAATACAGTAATCATGGGTGACTCAGTACAGAAGCACACAGATGTCACACTCACTAAGTTGATTATGGAGGAGGTAACAGCCAGCTGTCTATCACATGCCAGCATCCAACACATGACACACCCAGTCAGGGCCCTCCACACTAACAAGTATAACTCTGTCATCATCTATGTGGGTGTGAATGACCTGGGACACACCTCCCTGGACTACATAAGAAGAGACATGGCTGAACTCTTGAATTATGTGGTCCAGGCAGGTATGACACTAGCCCTGAGCAGTACACTACCATCACCCAGAATGATGCTGCAGTACTATCAACAAATGATTGAGTGCAACATTGGCTTACATGTTGTGTGTCATTCTCAGGGGATTCAGTATCTTTCTGCATGGGATAACATGCCTGACAGACCTCAATGCCTTGCCAGAGATGGCCTGCATCTGTCACCCTGGGTTTCCAGGTACTGGCTAAGTGTCTTGCCACCCCTATAGTGCCTTAATAGACAGTGTTCAAAATCAAATTACCACCGTAACAGCTAGACATGTATGCAATCTGAGGGTCATACTGCTCAACAGTAGACATCTAACTGTCAAGATGCAGTCACTCAAAGCACTCCTCAAAGTGGAGGACATTGACATTTGTGCTGTAACGGAGATGTGGTTCACAGCAGCAGACAGCAGCCCTGCACTAACAGGCTATGCCGCATTCCACAGCTGTCAGCTAAAAAACATGGTCCACACCTCCACAGGTGGTGGTGTCTCCATATTCATAATGGATCTGCACACCTCCAGAGGAGTATCCCAGCATAATGCATCTGAGATACTTCAGGTACAACTGACTTTGGGTAATAGAGAAATCCAGGTCATAGCCTGCTATGGGTCCCCATCTATGTCCCTAGACTGTCACTCCACATTCCTCAACACCCTGGCATCTATGAAGGTCCAACCTAACACTGACATAGGATGAGACTTCAACTACCCCTCCATCAACTGGGAAAAGTAGTCAAGCACCAATACACTGGCCCAACACTTTCTGGAATTCATCAGTTCCAATTCCCTGGACCAGCTCATACTGACCCCCAGTAGAGGATGCAACAACCTTGACCTGTGTTGATTACTTACATATGGGACTATTGCTCAACCACAGTTATCAATCCCTTCCTGGTCAGATCCAAACATAATGTAATCAACATGAAACTCAACATCTCACCCACAACCCCCACAAAGAGAACCACCTTGAAAAATCTCTCTAAACCTGACTTTGGAGTCATAAAAACAGGAGTAGATGACTTCACTGCACCCATGCCAATGGAAAATAGCTGCATGACTGTTGAATCATACAGATATGAACTGTACAAACATGTAAATGAATGTATGGTACTAGCCATAGCTAACAGAACCAAGATGCTGTCCTCCAAACACTGGAAGACAATGTGATGGTCCCCTGCCATTCCTAAAATGTACAACAGAAGGAGGACACTGTTGCAGAAAAAGGTGGTGTCCCAAGAATTGGGAACCCCCTTATTAGCATCAAACACAACTTGAGATCTCTCATTGAATCATCTACAGGCAGCTATGAAAGCAGAATTGCAGCAGACACTGACAACAATCACAACAGCCTTTGATAGTTATATCAACAACCTCCACAGCAATACCCACAAGTGCTGTGAGTTACTGCACAATGCTAACTCCTATCCAGAGACAACAGATATTGGCAACAGTCTTGCCAACAGCCTTGCCAACACATTCAGTGCCAGCTTTACTCCTATCCCCGCAAGGGAACAATCACAATGGCAGATGAATGCCAGGCACCCAGCATTACTGCAGGGCAGGTTAGACCTGCATTGTCCACAGGCAAGAATACAGCTTCCACGGGTCCCAAACATATCAGTGGCTGTGTTCTACATGAAGTACAAAGAGACCTGGCACCACATCTGTGTGGCTTGTTCAGTCACAGCCTCACCTCAGGCTTTATCCCTCCAAAATGGCACACTGCTACAGTCATCCCTCTCCATAAAGGGTTAGCATCTACAGACCCTGGGGATTATTGTTCCATTAGCCTGATGAGTCTACAATGTGCAGGTATGGACCACATCATCAGGGACCTGATTGACCAAGATATAGGTGGTCTCCTAACTCTGGGCTCCACACAGTTTGGCTTTTTGAATGGCAGATCATGTCTGCTCAACCTGGTTGACTTCTTTGAGTGAGTCACCAGGGCTGCATACAATCTACCTTGAACTGGCCAAGGCTTTTGATACCATTCCTCAGTCAGGAATTAGTGATAAACCCACCAAACTAGGCATCAACCCCTATATCAGTGGGTGGGTTGCAAATTGGTTCACAGAGCACACAGTGATACATTGCCAAACCCCAAGTCAGACTGGCAAGCAGTCACAAGTGGAGTCCCACAGGGGTCAGTACTGGGTACTGTCCTGTCCAGCATCTACTTCTCAGGAGTCCAGTCTAACACAGAGGAACTCTGGCTGACCAAGTTCACAGAGGACTGCAAGCTGGGAGCTATCATTAACTCTACAAGTGATACAGATATCCTACAGAAAGGTCTCACTGAGACCAATGAGTGGTGTGGAAACCATGGCCAGAAGCTTAACACCATGAAACGCATCATCATGCCCTTTGATAAAACACTCAGTTCCCAGTAAGTACCACATCAATGGGAGCCCAATGAACACTGTAGGCATTATAAGAGATCTGAGGACACAGGTTGACAGCAACTTCTCCATCAACCACCACTTTGCCACTGTGGTCAGGAAGTCCTTCTATGTGGCACATTGCATTCCCAAGGGTTTTGCATCCAGGAAGACAGAGGTAATGATCTCTGTCTACTGTTCCCTCATTAGACCACTCATCAAGTATTTGCCATGTACCTCACTAGACACCCGCAACAGCTGGAGAGGCCACAGAAGCACCTCACAAAGAGGTTCCTAGGCATTAAATTCATGTCCTACACAGACAGACTCAGAAGATTCCAGCTATTCTCTGTCATATCACCTAGTTAGAGGCTATCTGTGCTTGACTTACAAAGTCATGTCTGACCCAGCTGTTTTAGAAATACTACATATAAAGACATCCCAAATCCTCCACACCACACACTGCAGAGACTTATACCTCATTACTACAATCACCACAACATGCTGGTGGGACAGGTCCCTCACCAAGAGACTGCATGTGCCTTGGAGTACACTTCTCATACATGTCATACAGAGCTCCTAGCTGTCCCTGTTTCAAAGAAATCTTGATGAGTGGATGGGTAATAGACAGTTCTCCCCAAGGACCACTGCAATGGCTCTACTTGATACAGGCACTGGGAAGTGACATTGGGTGGCACAATGACAGGGCCCTTTATGGGCTAGGCTTGTAAAGGCTCCTGGGCCATTAGCCTACTACACACTTATGAACCTATAAGGGGGATGACATTAGCAGGAATGATAAAGTAGGGCAGTGGGTGTTAAACTTATCACAATACTTTGTCCTACAAACAGACACACTTCCACACATACACACACACACACACACACACACACACACACACACACACACACACACACACACACACACACACACACACACACACACACACATACACACACACTTGTCAGATGTGAGAGTAGAACCCCTACCTAATTAGTCACTTGTATCATAGTGTTACACAGTTATCACATGTGCTACAGAACTTACTGGGTTGAGAGCTGGCCAAAGATGCTGATATGTCAGCAGGACAGATAAAGTAGGGCAGTGGGTGTTAAACTTACCAAAATACTTCTGCTTACAAACATACACACCCACACACATTTGCCGGATACAAGAGTAGAACCCCTGCCAAACTAGTTATTTGTACTATAGTGTTAAGCATTTTGCGCTTGCACTACTGAGCTTATGGGGCTGATAGCTGGTCAAAGTTGCTGATAAAGGGACTGACATCATTTGGACTGACAAAGTGGGGCAGTGGGAAGTGTTGTGGGAGGGAAGGCATAAAACTGTTTCACCTACAAACAAACAAACAAGCAAACACACAACTCCCTCAGTCTTGCACACACAACTGTCACACACACAGACACACACAGTTGCCAGTATATATGCAGTAGTTATCGCACATGCTACAGAGCTTATAGAGGTAGTAGGTGTTCAATGGTACTTATAAGGTGACTGACAGCAGCAGATCTTGTGCAGATGGGCAATGTGAAGTGTACAGAGTAGGAACACTCTGCTAATACTTAAACCAACAGAGAGACAGACACACAGGCAGGTGATGTGATATTAACACCTCAACCTCAGTACTGTTACACAATGGGGCTCACCTTTTATGCTTGCACATGCAACTGCTTAAAGCCAGTATGCCACTGTCCACAGCAGGACATCACTGTATGCCATTCAGGGTACCCATGTGTGTGACCCACGCTGCTGTGTGTGTCCCCCTGTGTCTCTCTATCACCAGCTGTCTGTCACATTCTCACATCTATGGGTGTGTATGCTTGACATATTTAGTTATCTGTTGGCCATATATGTATGCCTGTGTGTCACACACACAACAGATGCAGATATATCACATATGGGCCACCTACAGCTAACTGGGAGTAATCCTGTCGATGTGTGTGTGTAGGGACACTTAAGGTGTAAATAGCTGTCTGTATGCACAGATATATCCACACAATATAGTCATAGACCAATGTAGGTTCCAACATAACCTGTGATTCTCTAAGTATAGGAGCATGCCCAGTGTGACCTTGTATAGTTAGAGTGGGACTCCATTTCAGAGATAAGCGTATTCCAGTCCAAGGTTTTTTGTGCTACAGACATGCCTCTCAGGAGTACAGAGGACTTTCCTTGGGGTAATGGCTTGTTTTGGCAGACATTTTCTGACATACCTGTATTCTGACAGTGCAATGTATTGTGTCATTACCTAGTGTCAGACATCCTGACATCATCACAGTGCTGTACCATGGGAATACTTGTCGTATGATGTGTAGACTGATATTATGATGGCACTTATGTACATTCTTACCCAACAAGGCCAGTTGCTTGGTGTGGCTACAGCAAGTTGTGTGATAGTCCAGCAACTTGGTGATATACTGGCTGGGGATCTTCTGCTTCTGTGGTATCTGTGTAACCTGAGATGTCATATCCTGGTGTTGCCATACCTCTCTGCTGTGCATTTTTTGGCAGATTGTCAAGGTGTTTGGCTAGAGGTTCTGTCCAGTCTACATAAACGTGTTTTTATGGCAAGATATTTCAGTATAATTGAAGAGTGATGTTACAAAACATTGACAGACATTACTGTGTCAGCCTACATAACCTTCAGACAATTCCCACTACTGCAAACCCCTCACTCTACCAACTTTCTCAGTATGTCAGGGCAATATTTACAACACATGCCTATCACTGTGCCTTTGTTCCACATTTACTTCTGCCCTTGTTCAGACATGTTGTTTCAGAGGTTTGACATTATGGTTGTGGGTACAGACTGCATTGCACTGTGCAGGCATGTCCATTATATACAAAAGCAGACCTAAAACAAGGTAAAAAGCCACATTGACAATGACTACTGCCAACAGTAGCACAAAGCATGGTTATTCACAAAAGCCCTAGCACATTGGCTACACAGCCCTCAAGAAGTCCATTATATGTGTAGTATATTCCACATAGCACTGTGACTTCCAGGTATGTTAGTGGCAGAGACATGCATAATCATTGGCACTGCAGTTCTCTGTACATGGCCCTGTGACAGACAGGCAGTACAAGATGACAGCCAGGAGAACATGCTGGCCAGATCCAGACAATATTGACCACACTTGGACATAGCTCATTTACCCCTGCACATTGAACACATGCAACATGTTTTCATATGTATTGGGACCACCCTAGCAGTCTGTGTTATGGTGCTATTTCCCTGCAAACATACATGTTACTGCATTTCCGTGGGTATATGGGGGGGCACATCTGTCAACTGTAGACTTTTGCAGAGACTGTGCTGATATTTGCTTTACATTTTGGTTCCATTTACCATACTAGTGTGCCCTGTCTTAGGGACTGCAGGCATATCAGTAAAGAGCACAAGTGAGATTGTAATGGCATACATTTGCATGTCAGACTTGTTACCTTTCAGAGCCTTACTGCAACTGCGACTCATGCTGTGTTATGACTGTGTGGGTCTGTAGGGGGTAATTCAACATTGCTGACATTTGTGGCACTTTGCCAGACATTTCTCTCCTGTTTTCTACAGCTGACTTGCTGTGTGGGTCTGAGGGGTGGATATGGGATGCCACACTAACATCCATGGCTGTGAACTATGACCGCCCAGTTAGTTGTCCCCACACATATACTGCTGTGGGATTTGCTACATTGGGTACTAATGCATAGTGTTGGGAGGCCAGTATTAAGTAGACATTACCTGATGTCCCACATAGCTGTCAGTTGTCTGCTGCTATCCCAGTAGTCCACCCAAGGTCCCTTGCATGCATGCAGCAATACCATACAAATGCTACCAGAATATATTGATACATTAATTTACTGTTAAGGTGGCTGACTTACCTTGTGCCCATGGCAGTTGTGTGTACTGTGCTTGAGGGCTGCCTATGTTGGATGCACACAGTACACTGCCTATACATGGTAAGTTACAGGTAGTGTGATGTGTGTGTCATCCCCTTTTACTGTGTGTGCGAGTAGAGAGAGATGTCAGTCCCTGGGTGCCTACAGTGTCAGTGTGTGTGCTATGCCTTGCCTCTTTGCCAAGGCCAGGCCATACTGGGCACACCTCCATCTGCCTACAGGGGCTAACTCAGGGGGTTCCTCGACCAAGTCCCTCTGTGCCTGTGGGGACCTTGGCAATGGTGGGGGGTTGTGTGGCCCTTCCCCATCCTGTTCCTGCTGCAGCTGTTTCCACAGGAGCATATTGTGTAGCATGACACATGTTATGAACATGTGTGCACATGTGGCTTGAGAGTACTGCAAGGCTCCACCAGATATGTCCAGGCAGCAGAAATGTGACTTGAGCACCCCAAACACATGCTCTATAATGATTCTGGTTTGTGCATGTGCCTCATTATGGCGTTCTTGCATGGGTGTGTGTGCGCATTTCTGATGGGTGTCATCATCTATGGCTCCAGTGCATAGCCAACATCCCCCACCAGATGGCCATACAGGATGTCTCCCCTGGCAAACCTCTAATACAGCTGTGAGGAATGCCAGATGTGGGAGTTGTGATAGCTTCCAGGGCTGCCAGCACACACATTCATGATAATCCCCTGGGCATTACACATGACCTGGCAGTTAATGGAGGGGAAGCCCTTGTGGATTATGTAGACCCTACCCTTCTCACTGGGTGGTGCTTTGATGTGAATGTGCATGCAATCTATAGCACCCAGTACCTCTGAATATTCAGCTACATGGTGGAAGAGGCGCATATTGTTGGTCAACTCCTCAAGGGTGTGGGGGAAGTATATGTGCTCACCAGCATATGGTAGCATGGCATCCAGGAACTGGTGGAGTACCCTGGATGCAGATGCCTGTGAGACCCCCATGATGTCCCCAGTAGGTCTTTGGGAAGTACCTGTAGCTAGTATTCATCAGCCTACACATACGTTAGTATCCACTGGGATGGGTTCCCCTATGTTCATTCTGGCTCTGAGGTGAGGCCAGCACAGCTCAACAAGTTGCTGATGTATGCCCCTATCCACCCTGCTGTTCTCTACTATCTCCATGTCACCTAGCCCCTGGTAGGTTACCCTGGGTCTGAGCACTCTTCTCCTCCCCCTGAGTCTAGGGCAGTAGTCAGCATTATCCTCCTCACCACCATCAGCCTCTAGTACATACTGATGTATCAAAGCGATAGCAGCCCCTAGCATTTGTTTCAGTTAAAATTCCCAGGTTTACTGCAAAGGTGCAGAGTTTGGGGAAAAACCTTACTGAGGGGTGTTTGCATACTTTATAGTGGTGTGCTACAACTGCTGCCTGTGTGATTGGTTGTATATTATACATTCCAGCTGCCAGCTATATTACTCATGTCTTTGAACTGGCCACTGTGAGTGTTAGAGGCATTAGTGGTAATTTGTGCATGATTGCCTTTTTCTGCTGTTGTCCTTTTTTTAATTTTTTTTACTTACATCTCCTACCTTTTTCAGCTATGCAGCCACCTGCTAACTGTATTATCAGGTGCTTTCAATAGCCCAGAGTGAGTTACAGAGTCCCATATTAGTGAGTTCTACTTCACTTTTCCTTTATTGTGCTGTTGCCCTTTATTTCTTTTTTTACAACTCCACCCACTTTCAGCTATGCAGCCACCTGCCAGCTGTAGTACTGGTTGCCTTCAATGGACCATAGTGAGTTGCAGAGCCCTATACTACTGCTTTGTAGTGTATTTCCTCTGTTCTGCTATTTCCTTTTTTTCATATATCCTTCCTGTTTAAGCCTCGGGGCATGCTGCCCAAACCTGCTGAGCTAGTGTAAACAATGATTTGGAGTAAAGGCTCTGCCCTGGATGTGAACATGCTTACTGTTTCTGCACTTAGCTAAGCACAGCTAAGCTATCTGGGATACACCTCCTCACTTAGCTGTGCTTAGCTAAACACAAACCTGGGCAACAGAACTCCAATGTGCTTATAGCAAGCATGACACGCCCCCTTTTGATGTAATCTAACTCTACTCTTACAGGGCCCTGTTTCAGCACCTACACGGTTAGGTGCAGTCTGACACTTAGAAGAAATTTGTGATTCAGTATAAGTCCCCTCATTAACATACACCACTGCCTTACTCTATAGTTACTGCACTCACAATGAGCCTTTCCCCTTAGCAACCACTGTACCCTGATATTGCTTTCATTCTGCATGCCATTGACTATAATGGAAAAAATGCAGATTTCACATTAATTTTTTACATTTTTTTTAATTTTCCCCACAATCCCGTTTATGTGGCGCTGCCCTATGCTTAAACAGCCGAGATCTGCCAAAAAAATAAACTTTTATTTTAAAAAAAATAAAGAATTTTTAAGCCGATGGCCATATATTTGGCCATTGGCATGCCTAATAAATGGAATGCATGCTTTAGTTGAGGCTGTCATGACTCCATTTTCTTATTTTCAGAACTGTATTCAGCTACTAGCTGAATACATTTCTGCACCCTACACTGTTCCTGCATGGAGATCTGCCTACTTCCTGGATCACTAATTCAGCTCATTTGCATGGTTTTCACCAGAAAATGAGCTGATTAGCATACTGCATTGCTTTCCATACAGGAACAGTGCAGGGTCGCTCGTGCAGTCAAAACAACATGTTACTGGCTCGCTCGGTGGCAATGCTCCGTCCAGTAGTGGTTACACTGCTCCTGCATGGAGCTTAAAGCTTCATGAATCCCGGGGATGTTCTATAGTTTTTTTTCATGAAAACTTAAACATATTCTATAACTTTTCTTTTTATATGACATATTTCCTTTAATTGGTAATTGATCTGTTACCATTTTCTATAAAAAAATCTTGACATTCTACTTTTTGATTACAATATTTGCTTCTTATTTTTATAGCTTTAATATTTTTATCTGTTAGAATTCCCCATGGTTTTACATAGTAATGTTTTATTGTTACATTCTTATACCATACTTTTCTTTTTCTACATCATCAATTTTTATTTTCCACAAAATATTTTCCTGGCAACATTTTATATCTTCATTTATACACTCTTTTAGTCTTTTTTACCACACACCCAAATTTATCATACTTATATTTATACAGTTTTACCACTAATCTCTCATCTTTTTATTTATCCACTTTAACACTTTGTATAAATTTAATGAAGCAGCATATACCACTGAGTTAATTAACCCTAAACCTCTTTCTTCTCTATTTACATACAAAGCTCCTCCTTTTACTGTGTTTAATCTAGAACCTCATATAAATTAAAAAGGATCTGCAATAATTCCTTTTCAAATACTGTTGGTAACAAAAATATACTTGCTAAGTATGCTATTTTCCCCATCAGTACTAAATCTGTCAAATAAGCTTGTTTTATGAATGATAATTTATATGTTCTCCAGGAAAAAAAAAACAGGTTTGTTTTATTCTTTGATTGTTTTTCCCATTGAATTCTACTTACATCTTTATTCCCAAATGTTATACCTAATACAGAAGTTTCATTCATTGTAAAAATATATACCCCCAGTCTTTGCTACATTTCCTAAACCTTTGCTTTTCTCTTTATTTAAAGCCATCCCTATCATCTCTCTAAACACTCATTTGTGCAATTTATTACTTCTTTTATCCATTTTTTTTGCAATTATTATAATGTCATTTGCATATGTTAACAGAAATGGAATTCTTAACCCTTCAAGTGTTATATACCCACCTCCTTCATTTTGTCATTTATTTCACATAGTATCACATTCATAACTAATGCAGAGTATACAACTCATTGGAGACCCCAGTCTTACACCACTCTTCATATGTACAGTACCTCTTGGCTTAACCAGCCATTTACAGGTACTTTACACTATTATTACTATAAGCTGAAATAGATAATTTGCTAACTTTCTTACTTACATTATATTCTTTCATTATTACCCATAAGATTTCATATCCAGTTGTGCCAAATGCCTTATTATTGTCTAATATCCTGATTTTCATGTCTTCTTTTCTATTCATATCATCCACAATTTCTATAACTATCATTTATAATTCTTGACAACCCTTCCCCTTTCTACTATATATACTATCTTTCATAATATTTTCATTTTAGTTTCAAATCTCTTGTATTATTTTCATAGAGATCTTATAATCATTAATCAATGCTATCAGATGCCAGTTTTTGCATTGTCTTGTACTGTCCTTCTTCCATATGAATTTAAGTTTTACATTACATAATTCTTTATGTATAAAACCTTCATTTAACCATTCATTCAAAGTCTTTAAAAAGGGTCTATATTACATTGTTGATGGGTCTGTTAAGCAAACACCCTTTGATTGACATGTAAATGTTGAACTATGAAAACTTTGAATGGCCAAGTAAGCAATTTTTTTCTGAGGGAAAAAAATTGCTTGCCCAATAAAAAAAAACATCAAACCTCCAATGTGGTGGGCTGTGCCCTCACACCCTCCCTAACTAAATATACCAACTCTGAGATCACACTACAGTGAAGGAAAGGGCAAATTCCCGATAACGGTCAAGCAGTTTTTTCCTCTGGGAAAAAATTTGCTTACTTGGCCGTTCAAACTTTTCAGAGTTTGACATTTATGTGTTGATCAAAGGGCATTCACTTAACAGACCTTTTGACAATGTAAATGGGACCCTGTGAAAATATATATTTTTACTATTTCCTTAAAATTTTATATATTTCATACCCAATTCCAGCTGGTCCTTTCACCGACTCTATATTTACTCGTCCTAATAATTTATCTAGCTCATTTAAAGAAATCTACTTTTCCAACTCTATTCTCTTCTTCTAACTTTTTATTTTCCTTGTTTTTTTCCCTACCTTCTTTTTCTTAAACATTTCTTGTACATATTGTAATACATTATTCATAATCTTTTCCTGAGTTCTTTCTATTTATCCTTTTAGATTATTTTTGTTTCTCTCATTATACTACATCCCCTTTTACTAATCTGCTTAAGTAACTTGCTACTTATCTTTTTCCTTGTATAAAATATATTTGCTTATATATATATTTTTTATTTTTTTCTTGATTTCTTTTATATAATTCTTTTTCTTTGTCAAAGTACTTTTCTATCATTATGTTCTAAATTTTTAATGCATCATTGTATGTTCTTTTATATTTTTTTGTCTGCTTTTCTTACATGCTGCCATTGTAAAAATAATTGTTATATTTTTACTTTAAATATCATCTACCATTCAGAACAATTTGTATAAAATGTTCTCATAATAATATGATATTTCTATAATTATATTACTAATCTCTTTATATCTTCATTCCCTGCATTCTAGTTTACCCTTTTTATTCCTTTGTTTATTTTATAAATTCCTTGTTTTCCTTTATCTCTAGCCATATTGCAAGATCAGAAAATCCTGTTTCAGCTACATCGCCTTCTCCTATAACTAAACCTTCTGATACTATAAAATAATATATTTCAGTTCTACACATACCCCTTCTGTAAGTCCATACATTTTTGTCCTAAAGTTTTAACTTACCATGTCTTATAACTTCGAACATTTTTCTTATATAATTTCCTTTCTTTTTATGCTTGCCTCTTCAATCACAATTACAGTCTTTTGTTATTATAATATTCATATTTATCACTAAATAGTCTAAAATCTGATGAAATAAGCTTTCCCTTTCTTTACAATCAGTATAAGTATATAATGTTGCAATTCTTTATACTTGTTCTTTCCATTTTAAATCTACAATGGATAATCTTTGCATTCTTGCTAAAATTGCATCTAATATCTTTACTGTATTTTCTACAGGATATGGCTATTCCAGAACATCTCTCATTTCAGAAATTGCCGATTATCTTTCCTCCCCATAGTTTCTCTGTTTGTAATCTTTCTTCATTTGTTAAAATCTTGTGTCTGCTAATATAATTACATCTACATCACATATATTAGACCACTCCAAGCATCCTATTCTTCTTACAATATTCTTAATACTATTCACATTTATAGTAAGCACTCTAAAATTTTCATTTTTCCCTTTTCCTTAGATTTATGGTTTCATAAGTTCATAGCTAATTACTGGGCTAGTTTTCTTAAAAGGCCATTCTAAGCTGAGCTAATTTACTTCACAATGGTGTAAATCAAACACTGTACCTTGTGTGTGTGATTCAAACACCTTAACCATTATACCAACTCCTAGTCTTTAACTGGATATATTATTTTTCATCTATTTTCTTTCTTTTTTTTTGTTGCACTTCTCCCTTTAACTTTTCTTTTTCTATTATCAAAATATTTTTTTCTTTTATTACCTTCCAATTTATGTATTCTCCGTCATTTATTTCAGAACCTTCTTCAATGTTCTATTTATTTTTTTAATCTCATTTATTTTTCTTCTGTTTCTGCTACTTCTAAAATTTTTTATCTTTGCTCATTTTCCTCTCTTTTTCTTTTTCCTTTCTCTTATTTTCATTGTTGCAGCCCATCCATAAATGTCCAGTTTTGTTACATTTATAAAACTTCAAGTCACATTTTTTTGCACCATGTCCCGTTTCCCCACAAATATAACATATTCTTTTGTCACAGTTACTTATTAGATGTACTTCTTTTCCACAAAAAAAAAAGTTATGTTTTAGGTGGTCCCCAGTATTTTACAAACCCATATTTCCCTCCACATTTATCATACTTGGTATATGTATATATTTTTTTCTCTTTCTATTCTTAACACAACATTACAATCCCAGCCAGCAGTCCATAAACCCCTTTTGTACTAAACTTTTGCAATGTCTAGTATTTCTTTACATAAAGGTTTCAAACGTAATTTCAAAGTCTCTCTTTCTACCGCTGTTTGAAATTGTACATGGATTTTCTTTTTTGTTTCCCTTTTAAATACTTTTATCACATAAAGATTCCATGGGTTATAGTCTTTCTTTTTTTCACATTCTGCAAGAAAAATTTCCATTAAAAAAATTCTCAAATATAATGTCACAAAAGTTTTCTTTAATAAGAATATGTGCTCTTACCTTATGTAGTTTTGCATCCACAGGTGCTATTAAATTGTCCCACACTTTATACCTGTCAATCATTTTCTTTTTTACTTTCAATTTTTATCACATACTTCCATTTTTTTCATTTTCTTCTGTCTTCTTTTCTGCTACTCCACTTTTGCCTTCTTTTTCTTTCGCTTCATGTTTTCTTTTCAATCTCACCACTATTATTCAGGATTGTCTCTGCATTCTGCTTTTGTATTTTCTCCATAATGTCCACACAGGAAACATCTCCTTCATTTTCTGTCTCATTCTGCACCACCACCATTTCTTTAAGTAAATAATCATGTAACCCTCCTAACTAGAGGGTTGTAATTATACATCCATCAATTCCTGACTCTTCTCCCTCAAACAAGTTTCTGTGAAACCTTTGTTTGGAATCCTCCACATATTTTCCAGTCTCAATATTTGCTTTCTCCTTCATTTCTTTCACCACTCCATCATCTCCTTCTCAACCCATCTGCCTCCCTGTTTCTCTATGCTGTCTCTGTGCCTGGAGCAGAAACAGGAAGTGCTCCTCCAAAATGGGCCCCATTTACAACAAATGATGAGTGGGGCAAGTTCTCTGATGCCCTGGCCAAATGTTCTCTGGTTGTATAAATATTACTTTGGATCTTCCCTGAAAATATGTTACTAGCCTTGTGGGAACAACACAATCAACAAAGGATAAATAGAAATAAATAAAATAAATAAATACATAAATAAATGAATAAAAATTGAGGTAAAAAATTGTGGCAGGACTTTGTAAGAAAATAAATATTTAAAGAAAATGTATAAGAGAAACATGCTTAAGCCCCTGCCCCAAAAAAGAACAACTAAAGGGGATGCATAATAGGGAAAATGCCATGAGATTAATTTGTTGAAAGACATTTGTCACCAAACCTTAAAGCACCAAACAGGCTGGAAGACACCACACAAGTGTATGTGTGTGTGTGTGTGTGTGTGTATGTGCGCAAGTGCGTGTGTGTGTGTGTGTGTGTGTGTGTGTGTGTGGTAAATTCCACCAGAACAACATGGCAAGCAACTCCAGAAAGAGAATACTCTCTTCGTATTGTAGTAAACTACCACAAAAAACCACGGCTGTAAAAAGTTGATTTAAGCTTTTAATTGACAATATGCTTTTCATCCATATGTGAAGACAAACTTCATCAGAATAAATTGCAATAAGTCAGAGCATGCTTATATATGTTCAAAAAGTGGACTAATAAAAAATTATCCAATTAGTTAATTGAATACATTAAAAAAAAAACTAATGAAGTCATACTGTTTAAAATTTTTTACAACTGTGGTTTAAATGATGGTTTACTACAATACTACAAGAGTAATCCCTTTCTGGAGTTGGATGCCATGATGGTGTTGTAGAATTTTATTTATATTTGTGGTTTTGAATTAAGTTAGAGTCAAAATATATTATTATAAAGGCTGGCAAGGGAAGCACAACTTTTATTTGGTCAAAGGCAAGTAATTTGGTCTAGGCAGTCAGTCTGCAGACCATTACAAGCCAAGCCAAAAAGCCCTATTCAGAAGTAACCCATGACTTTAGGGAGGGAAAGACATGATAGAATGTGGAAGAATTAGTCTGCCCATCCAGTTCTATAGTTTGACCTTGAAGGTGGCAAGGTTGCTACTCTGCTTGACATGTTGGTGATTGTCAAGTACTTACCTATGAAACTAAGCTCAGAAGCAGCTTTCTAGTTTGGCATTTTATCATAGATTAGTTATTAATCTTATCACCATGTTTAAACATCAAATAGATTCTTTTAAAAATAGAGCTTTTGAAAGGGTATGATTGATTTTTCAACAATGAATGAATTAACAGTAAATACTGCTAATCCACAGATTTTTAACATGTTTCCCAAGATATTTAAAGAGATCACTCCCTTACCCAGAAGACCAGCTGTATTGTTGAAGGGATCATTGACTGAACCTCTTTCCTTATATTTAGAACATAATTTTAAGCCCCTTTTGTCTTGGATTCAGTGTAGACTAAAATATATTTCTGATGTTTTACATTTTAAATAATGCATATTTGAATGAAAACACTTATCTATATATTTTTAATATTTTAGAAGAATATCTCCCATCAGGGTGAAGTAGCTGTCAGCAGGTATTTTTGTATTTTTCAGAATTGTATAAAACAGAGTTTAATGAAAGTTGATTTACTTGATCTGGTTTTGAAAAATAATATATTTTTTCAATAGAAAGTGCTATTCACAGGTCAGTGAGACCACAGTCGGAGTGTCTTTTGCTCCCAAACATGTGGATGTTTTTATGGAATGTTGAATTGAAATAGATAATTAGTGATACATCAAATTGTTTTGCTAAATATATTAAAACACTGAAAAGATATTTGGATGATGGTTTGTCTAGGAGGGAGAGTTAAATAAGTTACAGAGGTTTGTAAATTATTTGAATTCATATCCATTTGGAATTAACTTCACTTTGGCATGTGATCTAAAGCAAGCTGATTTTTATGGGATGTAAATAAAGGTAAAGAAAAATGATGATGGTATGTTTTCTACTTATACAAATTTTAGCAAAAACTCCTTATTAAAATCTGATCATTGTTATCTGGGACATTTGATTAATAATATACCATAAATCTCAAGTCATGCTTATAAAAAGAATTTGTAGTAAAGAAGCCAATTTTAACAGTGAGGATGAATGATTAAGTAATAACTGTTTAAACAGAGGCTATTCTAGTACAGTAATTAATGAAACTAAAGTGGAAATTACAAATATAGTAGGATATCTGTATTACCAGATGTAGCTGCAAAGAAATCTGAACCAGTACTGAGGTTTGCTACAATTTATGCCTCCAATAGCAGAGCGCTATGTGACGTGGTTAGTAATAATTGGCATATTTTTAAAGACAAAAATATTTTTGATAACTTGTTGTCTGAAATATGTACCTTTAGTTTTAGAAAAGGAAAAAAAATGTAGATCAATATGTTTCCAAATATAAGGGATAAAAAGAAGGTCAAATGGTGTATTTTAGAAACAGGGATTGTGAATCCTATGATAAATATATGTATTATTCACATATATTGAAGACCTAATTTTTACATTGATGAACACATCTAAAACTTTTCAAATTCAAATTCAAATGTATATAAATTTAAGACTGAATTACTTATTTAGTAGTTTGCACCTGTGGGTTTTTTTATGTGAGGCAGACTTCAGACATTTGGAAGAAAAGGACAGAGTTGCTTATTAGTGAGATTAAATGCAAACATGAAAGAAGTACACTATTTAGACATCTGCAAATACATGGGGGCATGTTTTTCTTGTATACCTATTGTCAGGATATGGGATGAAATATTAGTACAACAAAGCATGAATTATTGGATAATAAAGACAAAAGATGGATTATTTGCTTAGGAGCTTTATTTTCTCCTAGTGTAAATGAGGAATATTAATTGAATGTATTCATGACTTCAGACTTCCTGAAATATTAAAGGATTTTTGATTGGTGAAAGCATTATCATGTCATCAGGTGAGGGTTATTTAAATGTTCTTCTGCAAGAATTTTTACAGAGCATTGAAAAAAGCCTTGTGATGAAACCAGAGGTTTGCTATTATTTATTTATTCATTGAAAATAAGGTTACTTTTGGAATCTTACTTGGAAAAGTGATTTAGTGATTTATAATTTCTTAGTTTAATGGTTCTGTTGTCTGGATCGACATGTATTTTTGAAAAAAAATAATGCGCACACACACACACACACACACACACACACACACACACACACACACACACACACACACACACACATATATATATATATATATATATATTTATATATATATATATATATATATATATATATATATATATATATATATATTTATTTATTTATTTATGTATAGGTTTACTATCAATTTTGTGAATAGAGATGCTCTGCAGATGGATAATCTGAAACTGACTTTTTTGAAATTCGATCTTGCAGAACATCTCCCATTCAAAAGCACTGTGCATTCATTGATATAAACTTGTCATAGTGTATGGAGATTGTGGTACAGTGCAGTTTGGAAAACTCATCCATTTCCTCACTGTAGTGTGATCTCAGAGTTGGAATATATAGTTAGTGCATCTATTTTATATATTCAAATGCTTAAATGTTCGAATCATTAAAGATTGAACTTTAGTGATTGAACATTTAAATGTTCAAATATATCAAAAAAATAAAAAAAAAAACTAAACAAAAGAAATTAAGACTAAAGGGTGTAAGCAGGGGGGCAAGCCACCCTGCACCCCCACACACCCCCGCTACTAAAATATACCAACTCCAAGATTGCGCTACAGTGTAGGGAATGGGAAATTTTCCATTTCCGCACTGTAGCACACTGAAGTGCGATCTCAGACTTGGTATATTAAAGTAGCGGAAGGTGTGGGGGTGCAGGGGGGGCTTGCCCCCCCGCTTAAACCCTTTACTTTTGCTTTTTTGTGTTAAATATAAATTTTTAATATATTCGAACATTTAAATGTTTGATCACTAAAGTTCGATCTTTAGTGATTCGAACATTTAAACTTTCGAATATATAAAATAGACCCTGGTTAGCAGGGAGTGTGGGCCCCCCTGCAAAAATGTGATATGAAATATAAGAGTTTCATTTACATGAGCTCCTATCTAGACATTACATGATCTGTTTGGACAAAATGTTGAATCTGCTGACTTCGATCAGCTGATTTGACTTTGTGCTGTGGTAGTGATTTTGTTTTCACTGTTTTGCTTTGGAGATGCAAACAGCATTTCTTTTGCCGTTCGCAATTTTGATAGCAAATTTTTATATATATAAAAAAATATATATATATAATTTATTTACTGTTTGGTATATGGGTAGGTGGACTGGTCCAAGCACCATTTTCACCCACAACTTTGGTTCAGGGGCAATAAACAGTGCAAGTTAATTTGAGTTATACATTACAGATATGATAAATTGCTAGGTTTACATAGTTGAAATTTTTGGACAGATCATATACAGTTATGCAATTTTATAAAATAAAATGTTCTACAGTTTGCATTTCTAATAACATAGAAGGTTTACTTTAGATTTATCAGTTTACATGGGATACAGCCCAGTTTGGCTACAATAAATTGATTCTTAAAGTTTTAAAATTGAATTTCCTTGGAAAGAAAAATTAAACTCTGAGTTAAAACATACCCTGGATTCAATAAGCCATTTTTTCCATGCAGGAATAGTGCAGCACCTCCTGCACATTATATGGCCACCGAGCAATCCAGTAAACAAGGCTGGGGGAGTGCACAAGCCTGCCAACACTATTCCTGCATGGACACCCCTAAATAATGCTAATTACCTCATTTGCTGGTGGAAACCATGCAAATGAGGTGAATTAGCGATGCAGTAAACAGACAGGCATACATGCCAGAACAGTGTGAGGTGCAGAAATGTATTGGGTTACTAACCGAGTACATTTCTGCAAAAATCAAAACGGAGGCATGACAGCTCAAAGTAAAGTATGTATTATAACATTTACACATGCCAATGGCCAACAATATGGTCATTAGCATGGAAAACATTTGCAAAATTATAAAAATCAAAGTTTGTTTTTGGCCGATTTTTGTCATTTAAGAATAGTGCAGCAGCGTGCAAACATGATTGTGCCAAAAATCAAAAAAAAAAAAAAAAAAGCGAAAAGACAAATTTAAGTAAAATCTGCATTTTACCATTATAGTGTATGGAATGCAGAATCAAAACAATAACAGGTAATAGTGGTTAAAAAGGAGGAAGGCTCTGGTGCAGTGGTGTAACAAGGGTCTAAGGCAGTGGGATATACATATGAGCAAATTTTTTTGACTCACTAAATTGGAGACTATTACCTGGCTGCACCTAACTGGGTAGGAGCTATAAGGCAGTGGTATAAACAGAAGAATAGCTGACATGACAAGGGGGTGTGTCATGCTTCGTGTAAGCACATTGGAGCCCCACGGCTCCTATTTGAGCTTAGTTAAGCACTGCTAAGCAAGGGGTGTGTGTCTGAGGCTGCATTGACTTACTCCATGAAATGAAGAGCATGTTTGCTTCAAAGTGTTTACTTTAGCTAAATGGGTTTGTGCAGAGAACACCAGGTCTAAAAAAAAAAAAAAAAAAAAAAAAAACGGAAATAGCAGAACTGTTTACATTTGTGCACTGGGTTTGTGCAGCACACCTCAGGGCTTAAAAGGGGCAGAAATGGGAAGGAAAAAAAGAAGGGAAATAGAATAAAAGCAATCAAGTACAAATAATATAGCAAGTAGGTGGAGTGTATCATAGCCAACCAATCACACAGCATGCATCAGCAGCACAACATATATAAACTGTGCAAACACCTTTCAGTCTGGTTTTCCCACAAATTCTGCACCAGTGGTGTACACACTTGGGGGAATTTTAACTGACAAAATGTTAGGGGCTGCTGTCACTTTCATGCATCAGTATATGTTAGAGGCAGAGGGCGGTGAGTAGGATAATGCTGGCAACCACCCCAGACTGAGGAGGCAAAGGAGGAGAAGAGTGTTCAGACTCAAAGTAACCTACCACGGCTACATGATATGGAGATAGCATAGCACTACAGGGTGGACAGGGGCATACTTCAGCAACTAACTGAGCTGTCCCGGCCTCACCTCAGGCCCAGAGCCAACAGAGGGGAGCCCATCTCAGTGGATACCAGGGTATGTGTAGCCTTAAGAATACTAGCTACAGGTACTTTTCATAGACCTACTGGGGACATCATGGGGGTCTCACAGGCATCTGCATCCAGGGTACTTGACCAGTTCCTGATGCCATGCTACCACATGCCGGTGAGCACATTTACTTCCCCAGCACCCGGAGGTACTGGATGCCATAGACTGCATGCATATCCACATCAAAGCACTACCCACTGAACAGGGTAGAGTCTATATAAACTGCAAGGGCTATCACTCCATCAACTGCCAGGTCATGTGCAATGCCTAGGGCATTATTATTAATGTGTGTGCTGGCAGTCCTGGAAGCTATTATGACTTCCACATCTGGCATTCCTCACAGCTGTACCAAGGATTTGCCGGGGGGGCCATCCAGTATGACCATCTGGTGGGGCATGCCGGCTATGAACTGGAGCCGTGGATGATGACTCCCATCCAAAATGCACACACACTCACTCAAGAACTCCATAATGAGGCACACTCACAAATCAGGATCATTATAGAGCATGCGTTTGGGATGCTCAAGTTATGGTTCCACTGCTTTAACATATCTGGTGGAACCCTGCAGTACTCTCTAGCTACATGTGCACACATGTTCATAGTATGTGCCATGCTACACAATATGATCCTGTGGAAACAGCTGCAGCAGGAGCAGCACGTAGAAGGGACACACAGCCCCCCACCATTGCCAAGGTCCCCACTGGCACAGAGGGACTCAAAGAAAGAATCTCCTGAGCCAGCTCCTGTAGGCAGATGGAGGCGTACCCAGTATGCCCTGGCCTTGGCAAAGAAGCAACGCATAGCACACACACTGACACTATAGGGACACAGGGACTGACACCTCTCTCTCCGACTCACATACACAGTAAAATGGATGGCACACACATCACACTACCTGTACCTTACCATGTATAGGCAGCGTACTGCATGCATATGACATAGACAGCCCTCAAACACTGTCCTCACAACTGCCGCAGGCACAAGGTAAGTCAGTCTTCTTAACAATAAATGAATGGATTAGTATGTTCTGGTAGCATGTCTCTGGTATTGCTGCATGCATGCAAGGGAATGGGGTGGCCTACTGGTATAGCAGCAGACAACTGACAGTATGTGGGACACCAGGAAATGTTTGTCCAATACTGGCATCCCCACACTATGCAGTGGTACCCAAGGTGACAAATACCACTACAGTATATATGGGGGATCAACTAACTGAGGGGTCATAGGTCACAGGCATAGATGTCAGTGTGGGGTTCCCATACTCACCCCTCAGCCACACCCAGCAAGTCAGCTGTAGAAAACAAAGAGGAAATGTCTGGCAATGGCCCACAAATGGCAACAATGATGAAATACCCCCCTACAGACTTTACACAGTGACAGCACAGCAGGTCATGCAGTTGCAGTAAGGTTCTGAAGGGTAAAAAGTCTGAAATGCAAATGTATGCCATCACAATCTGACCTGTAGTCTTCAGCGATATGCCTCTAGTCTCCAAGACAGGGCACAATACTATGCTAAATGGAATCAAAATGTAAAGCAAATAACAGCACAGTCTGTGCAAATGTGTACAGTTGATAGGTGTGCCCCCATCCACACCTATATTCCCATAGAAATGCAGCAACATGTATGTTTGCAGGGTAACAGCAGCAGAGCACACATTGCCAGGGCTGTCCCAATCAACATGATGACTTGTCTATAATATGCAGGGGTCAATGAGCTATGTTTTATCATGGTGTGGATGGACGGAGAAATGGTGTATGCATTATCCTTAAGGAACAGTATGCTAAGAGTGTTTTAGAGGTGGAAATAGTGTAAGATAGAGTGATGTTTATGAAGATGGAAATTGATGATGTAATGATGAATGTTGTTAGTGCATATGCTCCACAAGTTGGGCGTGCGATGGATGAGAAAGAAAAATTTTGGAGTGAGTTGGATGAAGTGGTGATGACTGTACCCATGAGTGAGAGACTGGTGATTGGAGCAGATTTCAATGGGCATATTGGTAAAGGGAACAGAGGGGATGAGGAAGTGATGGGTAGGTATGGTGTTAAGCAAAGGAATGCAGAAGGTCAGATGGTAGTGGACTTTGCGAAAAGGATGGACATGGCTGCAATGAATACGTATTTTAACAAGAGGGAGGAGCATAGGGTGGCATACAAGAGTGGAGGAAGATGCACACAGGTGGATTATATCTTACGTAGAAGGGCCAGTCTGAAGGAGATTGGAGACTGTAAAGTGGTGGCAGGGGAAAGTGTAGTTAGGCAGCATAGGATGGTGGTTTGTAGGATGATATTGGTGATCAAGAAGAGGAGGATGAGTGTGAGAGCAGTACCAAGGATCAAATGGTGGAAATTGAAAAAGAGTAATTGTGAGGTGATGTTCAGGGAAGAGTAAAGACAGGCACTGGGTGGCAGTGAAGAGTTACCGAATAGCTGGGTAACTACAGAAGAGGTAGTAAGAGAGATGGTTAGAAAGGTGCTTGGTGTGACATTTGGAAAGAGGAAGGAGGACAAGGAGACCTGGTGGTGGAATGAAGAAGTACAGGAGAGTATACAGAGAAAGAGGTTGGCGAAGAAGAAGTGGGATTGTGAAAGAGATGAAGAAAGTAGACAAGAGTATAAGGAGATGAGGTGCATGGCAAAGAGAGAGGTGTCGAAGGCTAAGGACAAGATGTATGAAGAGTTGTATAAAAGGTTGGACACTAAGGAGGGAGAAAAGGACCAATACCGATTGGCTAGACAAAGGGACTGAGATAATAAAGATATGCGGCAGGTAAGGGTGATAAAGGATAATGAGGGGAAATGTACTCACAAGCGAGGAGAGTGTGTTGAGCAGATGGAAAGAGTACTTTGAGGGGCTGATGAATGAAGAGAATGAGAGGGAGAGAAGGTTGGATGATGTGCAGATAGTGAATCATGACGTACAGTGGATCAGCAAGGAGGAAGTAAGGATAGCTATGAAGAGGATGAAGAATGAAAAGGCTGTTGGTCCAGATGACATACCTGTGGAAGCATGGAGGTGTTTAGGTGAAATGGCAGTGGAGTTTTTAACTAGATTGTTTAATGAAATCTTGGAAAGTGAGAGGTTGCCTGAGGAATGGAGAAAAAGTGTTTTGGTACCAATTTTTTTAAGAATAAGGGTGATGTGCAGAGCTGTAGTAACTACAGAGTGATTAAACTGATCAGTCACAGCATGAAGTTATGGAAAAGCATAGTGGAAGCTAGGTTAAGAAGGGAGGGGATGATTAGTGATCAGCAGTATGGTTTCATGCCAGGAAAGAGCACTACAGATGCGATGTTTGCTCTGAGAGTGTTGATGGAGAAATACAGAGAAGGTCAGAAGGAGTTGCATTGTGTCTTTGTGGATTTAGAGAAAGCATATGACAGGGTGCCTAGAGAGGAGTTGTGGTATTGTATGAGGAAGTCAGGAGTGTCAGAGAAGTATGTAAGAGTGGTGCAGGATATGTACAAGGGTAGTGTGACAGCGGTGAGGTCTGCGGTGGGAGTGACGGATGTGTTTAAGGTGGAGGTGGAATTACATCAAGGATCAGCTCTAAGCACTTTCTTATTTGCAATGGTGATGGACAGGTTGACAGACGAGATCAGACAGGAGTCCCCAAGGACTATGATGTTAGCAGATGACATTGTGATCTGTAGTGAGAGTAGGGAACAGGTGGAGGAGACCCTGGAGAGGTGGAGATATGCTCTAGAGAGAAGAGGAATGAAGATCAGCAGGACTAAGACAGAATATATGTGTGTGAATGAGAGGGAGGATAGAGGAATGGTGAGGGTGCAGAGAGTAGAGGTGGGGAAGGTGGATGAGTTTAAGTACTTGGGATCAACAGTTCAGAGTAATAGTGAGTGTGAAAGAGAGGTGAATAAGAGAGTACAGGCAGGATGGAATGGGTGGAAAAGAGTGTCAGGAGTGATTTGTGACAGACGAGTACCAGTAAGAGTGAAAGGGAAGGTCTACAAGAGGGTAGTGAGACCAGCTATGTTATATGGGTTTGAGACAGTGGCATTGACAAAAAGGCAGGAGTCAGAGCATGACGTGGCAGAGTTGAAGATGTTAAGATTTGCACTGGTTGTGACGAGGATGGACAGGATTAGCAATAAGTATATTAGACTGTCAGCCCAGGTTGGAAGGTTTGGAGACAAAGCCAGAGAGGCAAGATTACATTGGTTTGGACATGTGCTGAGGAGGGATGCAGAGTATATTGGGAAAAAGATGCTAAGGATGAAGCTGCCAGGTATCAGGAAAAGAGGGAGGCCTAAGATAAGGTTTATGCATGTAGTGAGAGAGGACATGCAGGTAGATGGTGTGACAGAGCAAGATGCAGAGGACAGGAAGAAATGGAAACAGTTGATCTGGTGTGGTGACCCCTAATGGGAGCAGCTGGAAGAAGAAGAAGAATGAACTATGTGTATGTGCGGTTAATACTGTGTTGTGTCGTAGTGGCCTAGGTACAGTGCTGTCTTTGACAGAGCCATGTTCCAAGAACTGCATTGCTAAGTATTCAACATGTCAGCTACATCTATGGTAGGAGTTGTATACACTGTCCAGACATCAATATCTGTTAATGCAGGAAAGTTGTACAGGTCATGGACAGGGGTACACACATATGGACAATACACAGCGTGGAGTAAACTACACAGTGCCTACAATACCTCTGAATTGTACAGACCTATTGCAGAATGTCCAGAGGTTTGTATCATAAGTGTGATCTGTATAACATGAAATAGTAGTTGTCTGGGAACTCATTGGTAAATCATGCAAGAGTAAAGTCATAAAATAATGACAGATTGTAGTGTCAGACTTCATACCCTATAGAAACATGCATGCTAATGCAAAACCTCTTATTGAATCACCTTTTTGGTTAGTAAGGCCAATACTTAAAAATCGTTCCAATATTTAGGCCTCTGTCCCTCAATCACATGGCTTTGTCCAGATGTCTGGCTCTCCAAAGATGAGAGATGGTGCCTAGTAGGAAAGCAGGTACCTGAAGGCCAGTGTACTGCCAGTGTATAAAAGGCTACCACCTTTCTGTGTCAGCACTGGCAACATGTCACTGGCCAACAGCCATACCCCTGGAATGACATAGGTTGTCATAGAAGGAGCACAAGTATGCTTTGTATATTTGTTCTGCTCATCCTAACATTGCATTTGCCTGACAGTTATTTGCAAAACAAGAAAAGGGTGATGTCAAATCAGCAATGACAGACAATGAGGAAGCAGATGTCAAACCCATAAGAGCAAGCAACCAATTACTAAACCAGTCTCCCAACTGTCTGTGTTTGGCTGAACAGTAGTAACACCCTATTCCCATGTCAGGGCCTTTGTCTGACTGTCATATTTGGGCCTGTGCAGATGTCAGTCTGTGATGGTATGACAGCTAGGCCCACATGTAGCCTTATAATAACATATAACAACACAAACCGTCTAAGGACCACAGCAAATGGAGTGGTGCAATGATGGACAGCCTGCTAAGTTGGTATGCTCAGAGGTGTGAAGTCAACAACCTTGTGTGCGATGAAGCAGCATATAATCTGCCCACATCAGAATTACAAATACATATCTGCAGCCACTGTGGCCAAAGCTTGTGACTGGACTACAGAAGGACATAGAGACACACACATAAGGGGAAGGGGAACCACTCGCCAGAGGAATTTAGAATGTGCATACCAGAACAGATTGTGCAGTAACATAGGTACCATGCAGTGTAAGGAGTCAGTAAACATCACCTGCAAATACACAACACACGCCCATGTAACTGGAGGTCTGCAACAAGACAGCTAAGAGGCAAAATCACATGAGAACTCCACAAACCTACACACCACACACCAGGGTCTTGAAAACACTAAAGCCTTACCCAAAACCCCAAACACCTACCCTACACAGATAGGCTAACATCCCTATCCCTCCACCCTGTCCCATACAGACTTGGCTGAGGTGACCCCTGTCTGGCATACAAAGCAATCCAAACCCTGCCTTGATGGGACTGTCACACATCTGGAACTCAAGGGCCTCTCCATCAACCTATAGGTGCAGCATCAACCTAGGCTGTAATATCAGTATGGCTTATTGGTGTGACAGATATGTGTACACACACTACCCCATTTGTGGAATACACTCCCTGTCAACAGCAAGCCAAGTGCTTCAATACCCCTAGTGATGTGCTTCCTGTATAACTGCATGGCAAACACAAAATACAGACCTGTGGTCCCAAATGTGTCCCCGCTGGACAGGGGCTCTGTGTGCTGACATGTTGTAACATGGGCTACACTCTCATAGTTTCATAGTTTCATAGTATAGTACTAGGCTATCTGCCCTGGGGCATTTGTAAGCCTAGCCATAGTGATGTGGCTTTTGCCACCCCATGAAATGGTACAAAAAATGTACAGAATAAATTTAGAATACTGTGCCTCTGTCTAGTAGTGACACAATGAAGGTCCCCTTATATAATAGAATTAGTTTACTGTGCCCCTGTCTAGCAGTGACACAGATGTGACCCCTGGGGTAAACGTACGATCTCCCATCCACTCATCAAGATTTCTCTTGAAGAGAGTCAGTGAGGGCTCTGCCTAATATGAACTGGGATCTTGTTCCAAAGCATGGGAAGCCTCTGGGTTATGAATCTATCCCTCCAGCATGTCCTATTCATACTTGTGCCGAGGTTTAAGTCTTTAGCTCTCGTGGTCCTGATGGATTTGGATTTTTTGAGGTGGAGCATGTCCATCAGATCCTGATTGGACATGGCCTTGTACATCAGGCAGAGATCACCTCTGAGCAGGCGGTATGCTACTGAATAGAGCTGAAGTTTCTTTAGTCTGGCAGAATAAGACATATGTTGGAGACCCTTGATCCTCTTGGTGAGGTACTTTTGTGGTCTCTCCAGCTCTTGCAAATGCCGGGTGAGGTACATACCAAATGGGGTATTGTACTCAATCATGGGTCTGATGAGGGAGGAATATAGGGGTACAATGACATCCTTGGATCTGGATGTGAATCCCTTCATGATGAGGTGTGCAAGGTATAATGTTTTTCTATCCACTTTGGCAACGTGGGTGTCAAATGAGAGGTCGCTGTCGACTTGAGTCCCTAGGTCTCTGATTACTTTTTCCGTACTCAGTGGGTTGCTGTCTATGTGATAATTTGTGGGTACTTTGTTTTTCCTAAAGGGGATGACTATACACTTTTTGGCATTTAGTTTAAGGCCGTGACTCCGGCACCAGTTGTCCGTTTCTGTGAGGCCTTTTTGTAGGATGTGTGTGTGTCTGCTGGTGTATCGACTATGGAGCCTAGTTTGCAGTCATCTGTGAACTTTGTCAGCCACAGCCCTCCCATGTTTTCTTTAACATCTGAGAAATAAATGCCGAACAAGAGGGGTCCCAGGACAGATCCCTGTGGGGCACCACTTGTGACTGGCTTTGAGTCTGACACTGCTCCAGCGATTTTAACTTTATGGGTTCTGTCCTTTAGCCAGTTTGCAATCCATCTAGTGACATAAGGGTTTACTTTTAAGCTGTTGAGCTTATCTATGATGCCTGAGTGAGGTATTGTGTCGAAGGCCTTAGCCAAGTCCAGGTATGCTGTATGGACTGCTTTGCCCTCATCAATGGCTCTAGTGACTGTTTCGAAAAAGTCAACCAGGTTTAAAAGGCAGGATCTGCCCTTTACAAAGCTGAACTGGGTGGGGTCAAGTGTCTGTAGGTCCCCTATGTCTCTGTTTATGAGTTCCATAATGATTCTTTCCATAGCTTTGCAGACCAGGCTGGTTAAGCTGATGGGGCAGTAGTTCCAGGGCCTGTAGAGGCACCCCCCTTGTGGAGTGGGACCACTGTTGCTGTACGCCAGTGTTCAGGTACATATCCCAAAGTAAGGCTAAGGTTAAATAGCATTTTTATGTGTGGGTTTAGCTCCTCTTGGAGTTCACGTAACATGCAACCCGGGATACCATCAGGTCCCATTGATGCTGTGTTTTTTGCTTTGTTTAGGGCGGTTCTCACTTGGACATCTGAGATGACAGGGAGATTACATTCAGCTGGGATAAGTATTTCTTCTTTTGGGGGTGAAGGAGGGGAGAAATTTGCACCGAACCTGTCAGCCAGAATGTTGGCAATATCTGTGGGTTCAGTGTATTTTTTGTTGTTGTGAACCAACTCTGAGCATATCTGAGGGTTTCCGCCCAGGTTTCTAACATAGCTGAAGAAGGCTATGTGGTTATCTTTAGTGTCCTTAGCGATTTTTCTCTCAAAGTTGGCCTTGGATGTTTTTATGAGAGAACGTAGTTTTCTGCTAATGTTGATCAGAGATGTCTTCCCTTCATGGTATTTTGCTCTGACGTGCAGTAGCTTCCTTCTTTTGTTATACAATTTGTTTATGGCTGAGGTCCACCAGACAGGACGCTTACCTTTGGTGGAGAGGGACTTGGATTTGTTTGGGATTGCATGATCCATGCATTCTTGGAGATGTCCATAGAAAGCATTTGTGAAGGATTCGGCATTGTGGGATGTGGTATCCACTGGCACAGTGGGCTTAAAGGATACCATCTCAGTCTTAAGAAGAGTGAAGTCTGCTTTTGAGAAGTTTTTTACTGTGGTCTATTGTGCTGGGGGTGGAGGTGGGATATTTATATCCAGGGTGATTAGTTTGTGGTCAGATCTCACTAGTGAGGGGTATACTTCTGGTGTGGAGCATTTTGTCCCCATGTTTGTGATGATCAGGTCTAGTATATTATCTCCCCTAGTGGGAGAGGTGACTAGTTGTTCCAGTGCATTTGAATTTATGAATTCCAGGAACCTTTGGGTTAGGGTATTAGGGCTAGAATAATGTACCCAATCTATGTTTGGGTAGTTGAAGTCTCCCAGTATGATGGTATTTTGTGATACATTCATATCCTCCAATGTCTTCAGGAAGGCTGAGTGGAGTTCTTGAGATTGGGAGGGTGGTCTGTAACATGCTACCAGTTGTATAGCAGTTTTGCTATGGTTAGTTGCACCTGTATTGTCTCTGATGCTTCATGTGTTGCTACTAACCTGGAGGTGTGGGTGTCCTTGATGAATATGGACACTCCCCCTCCCTTTGTTGTTCCGCCCGGGTTTTGGGGCCGAAAAGCATGATACGAGGTATAGCCTGGTAGCACTGGGGTGCTCTCCGGAGCCTTGAACCAGGTTTGAGTTACTGCACAGACGTCGATGTTCTCCATGCTGAGGAGTGCATCAAGTGCCTGCATCTTGAGATTAAGACTTCTGGCGTTGAACAGCATTACCCTTAGTTTTTTTCCATTTTTGTTTTCTAAGGAGGTGGGTTTGTCTTTTGAGCCTTGCCTAAAAAAGGCACTATGGGGGTGGCAAGAGCCTTAGCCAATATCCGGAAGCCCAGTGGTGACAGGTGTAAGCCATCCCTTGCGAAGCAGTGTGGCTTGTCCAACATGTCATCCCAGGCAGACAGACATTGGATCCCCTTAGAATGACACCAGTACTTGAGCCAATTGTTAAAGCTGATCATCTTGTCTTTGTATTGTGGTATCATTCTTGGTGAGGGCAAGATGCTGCTCAGGGTCAGGGTCATACCGGCCTGGGCTACATAATCGGAGAACTCCTCTATGTCTCTTTTCATGTAGTCCAGGGAGGTACGTCTCAGGTCATTCACATCAGCATGGACAATGATGGAGTCATATTTGTACTTGCTTTGGAGTGACTTGAGTGCATGTGTTATGTGGCAGATCCTAGCTCCCGATAGACAGCTCACAGTCACCGTCTCCTTGTTCAGCCTGGTCAGCGGGACATCAGTGTGTCTGACTATAGAGTCACCTATTACTAGTGTATCATGCAAGGTGTTTGGCCTTAAGGGCTGTGATTGGTTGACACACTGATTTATTGAAGTATGTGTTGCATGTGTTTTGTTTTGAGGTGGTGGATTTTTGGATGTCTGCTTTGGGAGCCTCTGTTGTTTTGGTAATTTTTTTATTAGAGCCTCCGAGTATGTCTTTGTGTTTTTATGTGTTTGGTTTGCAGTTGTGGTAGGTCTATGTGGTACTGGGATTGTTGTGTGTGTGGTTGCCATCTCCACCTGTCTGGTCATGCCAGCCCTGAGTTGAGAGAGTTCAGCCTCCAGTTTGGCTATATAGTTGCATCTCTCACATGTATTTGTGTTTGTTGGGAGGAGGAGAGGGTTGTCTGTGTACATGAGACAATTGTAGCATTGTCTCAAGATACCCAGATTGACCAGCTGAATTGGAGACGACGCCAGTAATCTTCCACTCGACATGCTAGAACAGTATAAGGGAGTGCTGTACCTTTAAGGGAAGTGGATATTCACAGGGGTGGTAAGTAGATGTAGTGCTTTACTTAGTACGAGAGTGCTTACTTAGTAGAGAAGTATTGAGAACAAGTGCTAGGCTTATAATATAGTGAGTAGTCTGGTTATACTAAGAGTAGAGCTTCCTTCAGGGAAAATTTGAAGAGCAGACTTGGCAGAGCCAGAAAAAGTTTAACCTTGTTTAACCGGCACTGCACTATGCGCACAACCGCGCAAAGCCGTGCAAATGCGGATTTTAAACAGTGAACTACAAAAGAGCTAGAAATGGTCCAAAACAACCAATTACTACAGTTTCTTGTGCTGAGGTCACTTCCTACAGGGACAGGTAGGCTGCTCAAGGCTCCCCACTCCCACTGGTGAGCAAAGAAACTTTCTTCTATCCAAGTAAGGTAATGGACAACACAGGAACTACACCACAGCCCAGAATACAGCAATGCCTGTAAACTGGTCTAAAGTAGTCAAGGAGAGGCGGGAAAACAAGGATTATTTTTTTGTTTTTTTGTTTTTTTGGTAGAAACACACAGAAAATGCAGAAACAGTGATAAATTAGTTACACAGGCTAGCACACTTTAGTGGGAAGCCTCCACAGTTAAATTAAACAAACAAACAATCTTTCGATCAAATTCGACTAAAATGTAACTTTAAGTGCAGATTTTAAAATAATGCAGCAAACAGTTAAAAAACAGTTCAAGCTAGTTCAGGGTAAGCTGCACAAGCTATTCCAAGTGAAAAAAAAAACAAAGATACTTAAATCCAGAAAGTAGTCGCTTTTCTGAGTTCCCTGCTGCTAGGACCACTCTGCAGAACCACAAGGAGCTTGTCTGAGCAGTATAGCCAGAAAAAAATGCCCAGAGGCAGATTTTAAACAGTGAACTACAAAAGAGCTAGAAATGGTCCAAAACAACCAATTACTACAGCTTCTTGTGCTGAGGTCACTTCCTACAGGGACAGGTAGGCTGCTCAAGGCTCCTCACTCCCACTGGTGAGCAAAGAAACTTCCTTCTATCCAAGTAAGGTAAGGTAATGGACAACACAGGAACTACACCACAGCCCAGAATACAGCAATGCCTGTAAACTGATCTAAACTAGTCAAGGAGAGGCGGGAAAACAAGGATTATTTTTTTGTTTTTTTGTTTTTTGGTAGAAACACACAGAAAATGCAGAAACAGTGATAAATTAGTTACACAGGCTAGCACACTTTAGTAGGCAGCCTCCACAGTTAAATTAAACAAACAAACAAACAAACTTTCGATCAAATTCGACTAAAATGTAACTTTAAGTGCAGATTTTAAAATAATGCAGCAAACAGTTAAAAAACAGTTTAAGCTAGTTCAGGGTAAGCTACAGAAGCTATTCCAAGTGAAAAAAAAAGCAAAGATACTTAAATCCAGAAAGTAGTCGCTTTTCTGAGTTCCCATCTGCATGGGTTATAAGGGCTTCAGGGCCAATACCCTACTAACATCATAGCAACCTATCAACCTTTACACAACTGTCTGTCAGTGGTTCACCACATTACTCTGTACTGCTCTGCCACTGACATACCTGGAAGTCACAGTGCTGTGTTGAATATACTACACAAATAATGGACATTTCTGTACAGTAGAATGCACTCTATACCCACACCCATACCTCCCTACCTCTGACAGCAGGACATCTGGACAAGGTCATAAATAAAAGTGGGACAAAGGCACAGTGATAGGCATGTGCTTGAAATTTTGCCCTTACATACTTAGAGAGTGGGTAGGATAAGAGGTTTTCCAATAGCAGGAATTGTCTGAGGTTTATGAAGTCTGAAACACTAATGTATGTCATTACTTTGTAATGTCAGTCTTCAATTATATGCAACTAACTTGCCATAAAAAGACAGGTTTATGTAGACTGGATGCAACCTCTAGACAAACACCTGGACATTCTGCCAAAATATGTTCATTTGAGAGGTATGGCCTACACCAGGATATGACTTTTCAGGAAGGAGACTACCACACAAGCAGGAGATCCCCAGCCAGTATATCACCAAGTTGCTGGACTATTTGCATAGCTTCATCAGTCAAATGGCTGTAGCCATACCTCTCAACTGGCCTTTTTAAGCAGGAATGTATATAGTCAGGCTCATAATATTGGTCTGTGCATCATACATCTTGTATCCCTCTGGTAAAGCACTGTGATGATCTCAGGATTTCTGTCACTAGGTAAGGACATAATACATTGCAGTGTCAGACTTCAGATATGTCAGAAAAATGTCTGCTAAAACAAAGCCAGTATCTCTAGGAAAGTCCTGTTTACTTTTGAGAGGTATGGCTGTAACACACAAAACCCCAGACTGGAGTGCACATATCTCTGGAATGGAGTCCCACTCTCACTATAGAAGGTCACACTGGGCATTCTTCTACACTTAGAGAATCACAGGCAATGTTGGAACCCACATTGGACTATATAACTGTATTGTGCATATATGTTTTTACATACAGACAGTTGTGGTCACCTTAACTGTCCCTATATACACTCATCAGACAGGATTACCCCTGGTTAGCTGTAGGTGGTCCATATGTGATATATCTGCATCTGTTGCATGTGATGCACAGATATATGTGCAACAGATAATGTGTCAAGCCTACACACACATATATGTGGGGAAGAGAGAGACAAACAGTGATAGAAAGAGAGACACCGGGGGACACACACAGAGTGAGTCACACACACGGATACCCTGAATGGCATAGAGTGATGTCCTGCTGTGGACAGTGGCATACTGGTTGTAACCAGTTGCACGTGCCAACATGAAGGTGAGCTCCATTGTGTAATAGTACTAATTGGGGGTTATAATATCACATCACTTGCGTGTGTGTGTGTGTGTGTGTGTGTGTGTGTGTGTGTGTGTGTGTGTGTGTGTGTGTGTGTGTGTGTGTGTGTCCATAGGTCTAAGTATTAGGAGTCTGTTCTCACTCAGTACACTTCCCATTGCCCTACTTCACAAGATCTGCTGCTGTCATTCACATTAAAAGTACCATTGGACACCTGCCAGCCTTATAAGCTTTGTAGCACGTATGATAACTGTGTAACACTATAATACAAATAACTAGATAGGTATGGGTTGTAATATCAGTAGTGGTAAATGTAAGTGTGTGTGTGTGTGTGTGTGTGTGTGTGTGTGTGTGTGTGTGTGTGTGTGTGTGTGTGTGTGTTTTGTGTGTCTGTTCGCAGGTGGAACAGTTGTAGGCCATTCCCACACAGTACACTTCCCAGTGCCCTACTTTAGAAGTCCTGCTGATGTCATTCCCCTTAGAAGTACATTTGCACAGCACCAACACTGTAAGCTCCATGGCATGTGTAATAACAATGTAACACTATAGTACAAATAACTAGGTAAGCAGGCGTTCTATTTTCAGGTCTGGCGAATGTGTGATTGTATATATAAGTGTATGTACAAGAGTTTGTATGTTTGCAGGTTGAAGTATTTTGAGGACTTTCCCACCCAGTACACATACCAGTCCCCAACCTTAGCAGTCCTGCTGATGTCATTCACCTCAGAATTACCTTTGTGCACTTGTCAGCCATGTAGGCTCTGTGGCATGTGTGATAACTGCATAACACTATAGTACAAATAATTCGATAGACAGCCATTCTCTTCTCAAGTCTGGCAAATGTGTGTGTGTGTGTGTGTGTGTGTGTGTGTGTGTGTGTGTGTGTGTGTGTGTGTGTGTGTGTGTGTGTGTGTGTGTGTGTGTGTGTGTGTGTGTGTGTGTGTGTGTGTGTGTGTGTGTGTGTGTGTGTGTACATTTATGTACAAGAGTTTGTAGGCTGAAGTGTTTTGAGGACTTTCCTACCCAGTACACATCCCAGTCCCCAACTTTAGCAGAGTCACCTTAGAAGTACCTTTGCACACTTGTCAGCCCTATAGGCTGTGTAGCACATGCAATAACTGTGTAACACTGTAGTACAAATAACTAGATAGGCAGGAGTTCCATTCTCAGGTCTGGCAAGTATGTACGTGTGCATGTGTGTGCATGTGTGCATGCATGTGTGAATGTGTGTGTGTGTGTGTGTGTGTGTGTGTGTGTGTGTGTGTGTGTGTGTGTGTGTGTGTGTTTGTGTGTATGTGCAAGACTTTGTAAGTGTGTATGTTTGTAGGCTGAAGTATTTTGAGGACTTTCTCCCAGTACACATCCCAGTGCCCAACTTTAGCGGTCTTTCTAGTGTCATTCACCTTAGAAGTACCTTTGTGCACTTGTCAACCCTGTAGGCTCTGTAGCACATGCAATAACAGCATAACACTATAATACAAATAACTAGATAGGCAGTTATTCTATTATCAGGTCTGGCAAGTGTGTGTGTGTGTGTGTGTGTGTGTGTGTGTGTGTGTGTGTGTGTGTGTGTGTGTGTGTGTGTGAGTGTGTGTGTGTGTGTGTGTGTGTGTGTGTGTGTGTGTGTGTGTGTGTATAACTAAGTGTATGTGCAAGAGTTTGTGTGTAATTTTGTAGGCTGAAATATTTTGAGCACTTTCCCAACCACAACAATTCCCAGTGCCCTACTTTAGCAGTCCTGCTGATGTCATTGCCCTTATAAGTACCTTTGGAGAGCACTCAGCCCTATAAGCTCAGTGGCATGGGTAATAACTAAATAACAGTATAGTACAGATAACTAGATAGGCAGAGGTTCTATACTCAGTTGTGCCAAATGTGTGTGTGTGTGTGTGTGCGTGTGTGCGTGTGTGTGTGTGTGTGTGTGTGTGTGTATGTGTGTGTGTGTGTGTGTGTGTGTGTGTGTGTGTGTGTGTGTGTGTGTGTGAGTGTGTATGTGAAGGTGTCTGTAAGTGTGTATGTTTGTAGGGCAATGTATTTTGATGCCCTCCCCACCCAGTACATTTCCCATTGCCATACTTTACAAGGGAATTGATGTAATCACCTTAGACATACCTTGCAACACTGTTAAATCCTATAAGCTCTGTGACATGTGTAATAACTGCATTAAACTGTAATACACATAACTAGATAGGTGGGGGTTCTAAAGTCAATACTGACAACTGTGATATTGTGCATGCACGTATGTGTGTGCGCGCGCATGCGTGAGCATGTGTGTGTGTGTGTGTGTGTGTGTGTGTGTGTGTGTGTGTGTGTGTGTGTGTGTGTGTGTATGAGACGTATTTGTGTTTGGGTGAGAATCATATCCTCTGAGGGTGTGGGTTATACCATTTTGAGGTGTGTACCACCCAATACACATCCCATTGCCCTACTTTACAAGGCCTGCTGATGTCATTCAACTTAGATGTACCTCTGTACACTTGTCAGCCCTCTAAGCTCTGTGGCATGTGCAATAACTGTGTAATACTATAGTGGTAATACTTAAGTAGGGGTTCTAATCTCAATACCAACAACTATAGTAATGTGTGCGAATCATATCCCCTGTGGCTGTTGTGTGTGTGTAGGTTATACCATTTTAAGGCCTGTTGACCCCCTACCCATGACATTACTTTAAAGACCCTGTTAATGGCATCTGCCTCACATGCACCATGTAACACTATACAGCCCATACCAGTCATCTGTAGATCATCTGTACAGATGTACATGGGATATCCACATGTTTGCAACCTATATGTGGTCTGTGTCCCCTGACAATAAGCATTCCTGTGATATCATTGGCAGATATGTCACAGTTACCGTACTTTCACACATGCCAGCATAAGACATCATACCTGACTGACACATCATGCTTCTACAAAATCTGTCACTTTATCACTTGTGCAGGTTTATAGGAGCAGAAGACATGACCAATTGCTATGTCTGCTGGATTATCCCACCATCCATGAAGGTATTTGCAAGATTACCGGTTGTAAGAGGTTGTGTGTTATGTCCCAGGCATATAATCTATGTGTAGCATGTCATGTGTACGCAACACTATAGTACATACAAGTAGATATGTAGTGTTACTAATATGTCTATTGGCAACTGTGTATGTGTTTCTGTATGCACACCCCCTGTTGCTGTCTTCAGTGTATGTATGTGATGGCTATACCATTTTGTGTGCCTCTTCCATCCTGTGAACTCCTCCATTGCCAACCTAGTGTCAGCCCATACATATGTCATCCATGGTACAACCACAGTTGCACAGTTTTTAACACCAAGACACTGTGGTGCAATGGTTGTACCACTGTGTATTGTACATTAATAGATGGGTAGGTCATCTACTCTGATAAGTGTCGCCTCCATGTGCATGTGTGTCTCAGTGCATATTCCCATGCAGTGGTGTGTGTATGTGTGTGTGTGTGTGTGTGTGTGTGTGTGTGTGTGTGTGTGTGTGTCAGATGGCTCTAACATGTTAAGGGCCTCTGAACCCACCACTGGCAATCCTAACAGCCACTGCAATTGTCACCCACTTCAATACTAGTGGCAGACCCTGTCACACTGCAGTACTGCTGTGCTATCTGTTATGTATCTAGCACTATCGTTCATAAAACAGTGCAGGTAGGGTGTGGTCAGCCCTTCATCAGCTGCCCCATATACAGAACTATGTCTCTGTGTGCACTATGAGTATAAGAGGCCAGACATGCATATGGGATAGCAGACACACATGCTGGTGATTTTCAGGTTAGAGTAACACAGACTGACCTGTGTCAGGAATACATACCCTAAACCTGTCATACACAGTTCCAGGCATACCCTCATCAACCACATGATGGTTGAGTGGATGTGATAGAAATGGCAGGGTCAGCAGGTGCTGATAGCTCAATCTGTTGCAGTTAAAGTAATGGCTAAGCATGTGAGGGACCTAGTGCCAGTGCTCAAGTAACTTCCTCTGTATGTGTGACCCTGTGGTCCTACAGAACACCCAGTTGACATATATGAATGCTAGGTGGCTGTGTCAAGGGTATGTATGCATGGTCACACTGTCTGCCACAATTGCCCCTCACATACTGTTGCAGGTAAACACACATGGTAAACATGTACATATACAGCTGTACCTTCACTATGAAAAGGTCACTGTATTTCCACTCCATCTTACTCATCAGTGCTACTGTGAGCAGGCCCACAGCCTGCAGACACACAGACACCTGGAACACAACCAGAATGCAGTATGTGACACTACTGTCAGTCAGCAGTACTAACAGCAGCAGTGCATCATGGCTAACAAGATACATACATCTCAATGTGTACCCATAACTACTGCCAGCAGACAGCACCTTACACAGCATGACATTGCTACACTGTACTGTAGTCACCCTGTGCATCAGACCCATATAAGCATGTCCGTGCATCGATGGTATGGATAACAGGGTTGTGCCATGAGTATCATCACATGCATAGGGTGTGGTGATGGATTGCCAGAGGCCTAAGCTGGGTGATATGGCTGACATCATGAGTGTGTGTGTGTCTGGAAGGGTGATGTTTAACTGGGCCATGCAGAGGAGTTATGTGTGTCTGGTGGTGACTGGCCTATGATAGGGATGTATGAGTGTTTGTCTGCACACCATCAAGTGATGTGGATCCCCAACATAGGGCTATGTTGGACAAACATTGACTTACATGGCAGGATGTACTGCTCACCATCTTCTAGCAGGGACATGTTAACTGGTTCTGCCAGGAGTATCACTGGCACTGCCAGGCCCAAGGACAGATGCAGTACTACTCCCTGATGGTGACTGCTGTCTGCTGGATCCACATCCCTGATAGGACTGGCCAGGACAATGTGCCTATGGCTTGCTCTGGTGTTGTGTGGACAGCACCCTCCCTTTGGTAGTGCTGTTGGTACTGCCACTATGGGACAGTGAATATGCATGGCCATGTGGGTTCACAGCTGATCATGTTGCTGACCTACATCCACCTGGCCAATGCCCTACTCCCACCACATGCTCAAGCAGACATTGCATGGTTGAGCAGTGACAATGTCTCAACCCACTGTCTATACACAACATCAGCAAGATGACATATGGCATCACAAATGCCATGGAGGTCGTCACACATGGCAGGTAGTGTTGCATTCATGACCTTGAGCATCTGTCTGGTGTTGCAGTCGGTACACACCTGTGCCTCTGTGATGGACCATAACAGAGGCACAGGTGTGTACCGACTGCAACACAGAGGCACAGGTGTGTACACACCTGTGCCTCTGTGATGGACCATAACATGCATCTGGTGACACCTGATGTGGCACTTGTGACAGGGGCTTGATGGGCAGCAGAACTCTGTTGAGCACCCCTGTCTATCTGCCTGTGTGTAACCTCATCTGCTCTCTGCCAATGGCTGGTGTCTTATTTCACACTCACCATACTCATCACACTAGCCTATTCCATGCCACCACCCTTAACCTGCCCATTATCCGTGGCTGCTGGGTACTGGGTATGTGTGGGCATACTGACTGTGTGAGGGGACATGGTGAGTGAAAGTGGGATAACCAACAATGGCACGGATTCAGGCACCACCAACCCCACCTGTGCCTCACTATGGCTACCATAATCATGGGAGTCTGCTAAGACACTGACATCAGGTTGTGAGGGGGAGGGACACCATCCCCTGTGTTCACTTGTGAGAGAAAGACAACATATGTGAATTAAAACCCTGCAGTATTATGTTTGCTAATACACACACACACACACACACACACACACACACACACACACACACACACACACACACACACACACACACACTCCTGGTACAGTCTGCCACAGCTTGGACACCTATGGGCCCTTCAGGGCAGACCTTACGGTAGTTATGTCTGCCACAATCCATTTCTTTCGCTGCTACTGTAAGGCCCACAACAAAGGGTGACAAATCTTACTGTGTGATGGGCCTAGTAGCAGAATGGTAATTGTAGTCAAGACCAGGGCTATTGGAGTGAGCTATACTGTGTCACCGAGTGCATATGCATGTACTGTAAGAGCTGACGTACTGCTACATAGACCACATACAATGACAAGGTGTAATGATATGTGATGATAACTGATGAAAGGACAAGATTATACACTATCACTGTAGTACCTACACAGTTCAGACTCACACGGATTCATTTCAGCCAACATTGCAGGACTGTCTGCAATATATACAGGAAACAAGTACGATACTAGGTGTAAGATGATACCACAGTATTGGCTCTGATGCCCTCATAAGCCTACACTAGACTTTCACCCATGTCCTTTCTGGGTCTATATTAGATCATCGAAATGGCTTATTATCGAATGCAGTAACATCGAACTGCAAAACCCAAACCCTAACAATATCGAAACCTCAAAGCAGCGAATTTTTTCCCAGGGAAAAAATTCACTGTTCCAAGAAACACACACACACCACAAGCACACGAAAAGGCAGCAATCCACACGCATACACTTGAAAGCTACATCTAACCCTACACTACACTGCACATACAATATCTATCTACTTACCTAAACCCAGACCCTAACCCTAAGGTCTGTCACTATTGCACACTCACCTCATCTGCGCCCTAACCCTAACTCACTTAACCTGCCCCTAACCCCAAATTCTTACTATCGCACACTCACCTCACCCGCGTCCTAACCCTAAGTCACTTAACCTGCTCCTGACCCTAACATCCGTCACAATCGCACACTTACCTGACCCACGCCCTAACCCTAACTCACCCAACCCACACCCTAACCCAAACGTCTGCACAATCACACACTTACCTTAACCCAACCTGTAACTTTCCACTGCATCGCTGAAAACAGCGAAGCCACAACAATGGTCAACCGAATTCTTTCCCTAGGAAAGAATTAATTTTTGTGCAGCTTTGCTGTTTTCAACATTCTAGATATTGGGTTTGATATTAGATCATTCAAAATTCAGCCGTTTCAATGATCTAATATAGATTCGTCCCTTCCAAGCCAGCACCTGTTTCCCCTGTCCAGCTGGTACACCCGCAGGATCCCAGGGGTGTCCCATCTGCTTCCCATGCAGTTGTTCAGCTTCTTATTTAGGAGGGCTATACATGTACTCTACTAGACATGGGGGGTGTGTATTTTACAGAAAGTGTATTGTGTGGGACACTATCCCGCCAACGAGTGCTATACATGTCACAGACCAGGTGAGGGCTTTCTGTGCATGATGCATGAGTGAGTTTTGTCTTACAGATATGCAGAAACACCATCAATGCTGGTTTGGAAATGGCCTTGTATGACAGACACAGGTCACCTATGATCAGTCTGTATGAGACTGAGTACAGGGGCAGAGCTTTCATCCTACCTGTATTGGATAGGTGTTACAGACCCTGGATTTGCCTGGTCAGGAACCTCTGTGGTCTCTGCAACTGCTGCATTTGCTTGGCAAGGTACATGCCAAAGGAGCCACTGTACTTTGTAATGTGTCTGATAAGGGTGGAGTACAGGGATGTTGTGGCCACATGGTTCCTGAATGACATACCCATATTTGTGAGGTGGGACATGTAGACAGCTTTCCGTACAATGGTGGCCCCATGATGGAAAACTGTCAGGTTGCTACCAACCTTGGTGCACAAGTCACCTCACACCTGACTGCATGCTCAGTACTTTATTACTGTCATAATTAGTGTTGATGACATCTGCCACAGCAGGGAGAATGATGCCTCTCCTGGCATTCAGTTTGTGGAAAAGCTTCTTGCACCAGTCATTAATTGGGTGAGGGCCTCTTGAGGGATGCTCACATCAGTAGGGGAATGTAAGGCAGTGGCCAGCTTGCATGCATCTGTACACCTGGTCAGCCACAGAGCACTGCCTTTGTCCTGTACCTCAGATACATATATCTCAAACAGTAGAGGCCCCCAGACTGATCCTTGGGTACACTGCTTTGGAAGTATCTACTACTAGATATTTTGACCTAGTTGGTGCTATCATTGGGAGATTTATCTACCCATCTGGTAACGTACAGGTTGATGCCTAGCTGTGTAGGTGTATGTATTCTGGCTGCCTGGGGATTATTGTGAGAGAATTGGACTAGGTGAAAGTAGGCATTGTTCACCATCTTCCCCTCATCCTAGTGTTTGTTGACCACTTCAGAGAGGTCAACCAGGTTTAACAGGCCTGATCTCCCTTTGACAATGCCATGTTGTGTGGGCTCAGGCATTTTGATGTTGCCAATATCCCTGTTCATAATGTCCTTGATATTGCCTTCCATGCCCTTGCAGAGCAGGTTAATTAAGCTGCTGTGCATATGATTGGCTGGGTCGGTGGATTGCTCCGGCTTTGTGTATAGGGATGACAGTGGCTGTCCTCTGTGCAGATGGGGTGACACCAGTGCTCCGGCCTTGGTTGACTACAGTGCAGAATGGATCTGAGAGCCCATGCCTGTATTCATGTAGGATGCAGCCAGGGATAGTATCAGGCCTATGGAGACTTCTGTGTGTTGCCTTTGAGAGGGCATTACGGACCTGCTTTCTGATGATGAGGGGAGTAGGCAGGTGCTGTGAATGAACATGTGTACTGATGTGGAGAGAGGGGGGTCTGCAGCTGGTTGCCTATATCTATGCCATATGTGTATGTGGTGCTACTGACCACCACTACAGAACAGATTTGTGTGTTACCTCTGGGATTACAGCCACATGTGTGGAAGGACTAGTGATTGGCCTTGGTGGATGTGTCCAATTTGCACTCACAGATAGCCTTAGGGTAATTCAACTGTGACCTTATTTGCTTGTGCAGACCAAGATAACATTGCTTCCAATAAGGCACCTCTTCCTTCTTGGCCCTGTCCAGCAATTATTTCCACCTATTATGGTGTTTATGTGTTGGTGCTGTCCACCATGGATGTTTATCCTACCTTGAGGGAGATGATGTTTTTCTGTCAGGTATTGCTGAGTCCATACAGCTATGTAGGTGCCCACATAGTATTGTGGTCTGGGCCTGGATAATACTGCTAGTTCCAACTGATGGGACATTGGCTGTAAAGCTACTTCTATCTGCTCTGAGGAGATTTATAGTCATTTGTGTAAAGTTAATTTTGTTTGACCCTGACAAGGGGGGTGGGGGCAGGGGAGACGGCAGTGACGGCTATGTGGTCAGATCTTACCAAGGGGGATGACACTGTAGGAGTGCTACAGTGGCTACTCATGTTGGTTAGGACCTGGTACAAGAAATTTCCATCTGTCGTAGGAGTGTTGACCAGCTGATCAACTGCATTGCTATTGTCAAAGCCGAGGAATCTCTGTGCATTCATGTTCAGGTGGCATAGGTCATGCACACTATGGTTGGGTAGTTGAAGTCACCCAGGAGCAAGGTAGATGATTAAATCCTGACAGAATCCAGCAAGTCCCAATAGGTGTGGTATGTGTCCATAATCATGGTTGGATGCCTGTAGCTAGCTATAATTTGAGTAAGTGTTTTGTCAAATGTTAACTGCACTCAGGATGTCTCCCATGTGTCATACTGTTTGGTCAGCCTGTAGGTGTGTATGTGTATGATAATGTTCAACACTCCGCCTCCTGTGGATTTGCAGCCCTCTATTTGGGGTCTAAACCTATGATAGGATGAGTAACCTAGCAAGGTTAGTGTGCTCTAGACAGCTACAGTGCAGGTGTCAGTGACTGCACAAATGTCAGCATCCTACAGGACAAGGTATGCTTGAACTGACATGGGTTTCATGCTAAGACACCTAGCCCCTGTTATAGCAAGACATCTGCACAAAGGCACACAGCACTGATGGGAAAGGCTGGTAAATAGTGTCACTTTATGAAGCTAGCTGGACCACACTTAGTTGCCAGCAAAGACGGTGTTGCATTCACAGGTCAACTCCATAAGATATGACATCTGACAATCAAATGTATGCTATTATGTTATGACTTCAGTCTTTAATGGTTGCCAGTGATGTGCCAGACAAGACACAACTGTATCAAGGCATTGACTACAAATATGAGGCAGACATGTGTTCAGTCTGCAGAACTATGGACAGTTGTCAGGTATGGGTACAATATATCACATACAGTTCAACACACACTTCTGCGCCGGTTGTGTACTATGTACATACCCTATATAAGTTTCCTACATTTGTAAGGCAAGCATATGTATCATTGTAGCATTCACAGGTGACATGTGAATATTTACAACATCCCAGGTAGCTTGCCTAGCAGTGTCACACTCAGTATTGGACTATAGACACTCCAATAGTAGTCATATATGAGCCAAGCTTTGCTGGGGTGATTCAGGGGCCAGAGATGTGATCCATGTCAACACAGACAGGGTAAGCAGGAAAAGCCATAGGTGCCAGACAGCAGCATGTGAGTCCAGCAGGCCTTGTTGTAACCTAGTGTTAAATGTCCTGTTTGACATTATTACACCCCCCTTGTGCATTCCATTACAAGCTTATGTGACTGACATACCTGTTATAGTGCTGAAGAGTTTCCTCAGAATAATGCTAATGGTTAGGTTTGTGTAGTCACAGTCTGTCTTTGTGTAGATGGGTTCAGACTTGTGTTGTATAGGCAGCAGCTTGCCTTTTGTAGGTAATGCTCATGAGCAGATGAAGGGCTGTGCATCAATCAGCGTCTCCCACTTGCTACTTGCATCCAGAGCAGCTGTGTTGTCTTTCCATTAGCCAATGCCATAGCAACACAGTGATATAATTAAGTACTTAATGTGGGGCTTGTTCCTTTTTCTTGCCTGCGTGGAGGACATTATGGAGGTGTGGGGGCTACAGCTTCATAGACAGTAGGTGGAAATACCTCTCAGGACAAAACATGTGGAGACAGCCCAACAACATGGTGGACAAGGCTCCAGAATTGGGTACAGATTGTAAGTGTATTGCTGTTATACACATAGAAGATTGCTAGATTAACAGGGATTGTATGGACATGCATTTTCTGCATAACTTGACATCTGACAGTGATATGTCTCTGACATACCTTTCAACTGCCCAGATGTCCACATACTGGCCAGAGATTTGCCTGTTATGTTTGGTCTGTTCCTCAGACAACTTCTGCTTTTGTGAAATCAGTAGGATAATGTGAGGATTGTTGTAAGTAAATGTTGACATCCATAAGTGTTTCAGACATCATATCCTTCAGGGATGTTATGTTACAACAAACCCTGTAACACCAGCAACTGTCTCAGTTTGTAACACTATTATGTGAGATATGTCCCTCTTTCTGGCACCCTGTCCCCCAAGTATGTCATGCTTTGTCCAGATGTCTTGCAGTAAGAGGTTCAGAGGTATGGTATGTCATTATTTATTTACTGCACTCCTGGTATCATCCCATTGGATTAGCAGACAGTGGCCATAAATGTGGTCCCACACCCTGGAAATTCTGTGGAAAACTGTTCAGTTGAGAGTTATGTATGTCTGGCCATTGTTAACAGCCTGCCAAGATTTTGTCGCAGTGTTGTGTGTAATTGTTTGTTGGGCTGAGTAGGGAGAGTAGCAGATGTGAATGTCATAGATCCTTTTCTGTCTGACTGTGCATGCTGCTACAGTTGCTGGTTGTCTAACAGGTATATATGTTTGTAGGGGCAGACTGAGAAATGTCCTGTAACACCTCAGGATTCTCAGTAGATTGTGAGTTGGGCTAGTATATATCAGTGTAGTGTGTGACTGGCAATCAGGATATGTTTGTTCAAACAGTCGTTTGGAGTACTGGCATTTTGCTGTGACTGTGGTGAAAATAGTTGTGGGTGTTGATTTCCGCACCATTATCTGCTTTTCCCTACAGTTCCAGCCCTGTAGTGCATAATATATTTGGAAATACATGGGTAATTCCCCAGAGATAATTTGGGTTAGGGTTGTGTTATTCTTACTGTGGTCCAGAAGGTGGTGGGTGTAATGGTTGGTAGCTCTCACTGTTTTCTCTCTTCTGTTACATGACTGCAGCCATACCTTTCCACTGCCCTGATGTCTAGACACTGTCCAGATGCATGGCTCATATGTTTGGTCTTTTGCCCATAGCAATTGAGAGTTTCTGACAAATCACAGCGATGATGTGAGCATTAACATCAGTAAATAATGACATATATTAGTGTTTCAGACCTGGAATCTATCAGGAATTATATGTCAAATCAAACCATGCTACTCTAGCAGACATTTTTAACAGCCATATTTCAAGGATGTCAGTATTGTTTGCCCTTTATCCCCTCACTTTGTCAGGTTTTTTGAAGATGTCTTGCAGTAAGAGGTTGGTTTATATATATATATATATATATATATATATATATATATATATATCTTTATGTATATCTTTATATAGATATATATATATATATATATATATATATATATATATATATATATATATATATATATAGGTCTAGGACTATTCACTGAAAGCACATTCGCTGAAAGTCAAATGACTGTGCACAAATCACTGAAAGCACAATTCACTGAAACACATTTCACTGAAAGTTATATATGGCCTTTTTCCCACTGTAGTTAGTATATCTAGTAAGGGGGTGTGGGGGGCACCACATAGTTTGGATATATATTAAGTTTAGAAAAGAGTAATGTATTGAAATTACAAGTACCCATGTGTATAGTTCAAAATATTTAATATATATATACATATATATATATACATATGTATATATACATATATATATATATATATATGTATATATATTTATATATGTATTTGTATTTATATATACATATATATGTATATAACAGTACTAAGGATATATATATATATATATATATATATATATATATATATATATATATATATTCAGTTATATTAAATGACTGTAGTGCATGATATATTTGTAAAAACATTCCAAATTCCTTCAGCTCAGATGGTGTAGAGGTACTTTGCTGTGATTGAAATGCACAGGGTCCTGGGTTTAAGACTTGGAAATGATGACTTCTTTCATTAATGTTAAATGACCAGAATGCATGATATGTTTGTAAAAGCAGCATGTATTCTCACAGCTCAAATGGTGTAGTGGTCCATTGCTGTGATTGTAGTGCATATAATCCTGAGTTCAAAAGTTGGCAGGGCTGGTTATTTTGTTGCTGGGCAGAACAAGGGCTGATGAAGACAGAGTGATTAAGGTACTTTTAAGCAATTGTAAGTGGGTTTGCGTGGTTTTGTGTCGAGCTAAGCAATGCTAACAGATGGTTAAGTCCTATTAGCTTCACTTATCACTGCTTATTTCTGCTTACACCAGCGCTAATTTTAATTAAAGAAAAGAAAATAGGGTGAGAGCAAAGTGGTGAAATGGGGGCAAGCAGGGGATAAAACATTAGGAAAACCAGCTAGGGATTTGCAGGACAGGTGTAGGAAAGGACCATTGCTCTACATTTCTTCTGCAGCAACATCTGTAAATAATGTGTACAGTTTGGAATTTGCAGCCCCACACCCCATCGGGAGGGGTGTTGGTGACTGACATTTGTAGAATAATTTGTCGGTAGATTGCTTAGTGTCACTGTACATGTGGGCGAAATGTAGAGCTATGTATGGGGCAATGATGTTTTTTGTGGGACAGATGCCCCCCCCCCTTTTTTTTTTTTTTTTTTAGGTGAGAGTGGGATGTTGGGGAAGGGCTGTAGGTATTTTGGGGAGGTAGGTTTGTCAGGATAGGTAGCATTTGAAGACAGCAAGACACACAAGACAGCAGACAGGGGTGGTATATGATACATGAGGGGAGTAAACACCTTGGATGGGGAGGGCGGTTGGGAATCAGAGGCCCATGATCCCCAAATGGATACAGTGGATTGACAACCCCCCATGGGCTCCTCTCCAGGGGGAGATGGGCCCAGTTCCCTGAGGCAGTTCCACTTGAAGGTGGTGCAGGACCAGTCAAAGAGGAATGTTCTTGGTTGGGTCTCAGATGTGCTGGGGCCTGGTGCCACAGCCAGATGGGGTGAGTCAGGCATATCCGCTGGGATCTGCCTTCCCAAACGTGCTGTGGTGTTGTGGTTTTCACAGATATCATGGTTAGTAATGAACAACACATTGCAAAAGTAGTTATAACAGCATACATGAGTGTTTCCATTAACACAAGCCAACAGATATGAAACAGTTGCATAGCAAACAGAATACATCCATAAATGGAACAACAGTAAGCATTTTAATGGCATGCAAGTTACATTTACGTCAACAGGCCAGCAATAATGGTATCTGAACAAGGTTTGTTAATATGCAACCAATGAAATATATGAACAATAATGGAACACATGTCCCAACAATAGGTTTTAAGAACAACATACCCATAGTATATGAAGAATAATTATTGATGCAGATGATGGGTGAGGGGAGAGAATAGAAAGTCCATTAACAACTGTATCTGCTTCTATTTTTCGTAACAGTATTGCTCAATACTCTACAGGTCTGCCCTCACTTGACATCTACCTATTGCCCATAGCTTCTGTGGGACTTACATACCTGTTAGATTGTCAACCTGTAATGGTATGGGGCAGACTGGGTGAACTGTTACTACTTTACTGGAGGGTCTTTTACATGTCAGGGTTACATACTAGACAAAGAAGGGGTACCCTACGATGATATTGTGTGAGTCTGCTACTAGCATAGTTCATCTAAATTCCTATCTGTGTCCAAGGTGATTGGCAGCAGTGACCACTAGCCATGACAGCATGACACTTGGGAGACATGTATCTTGAAGAGCGTATGGTGTATGTACCTATCCTGCTGTCCTTTGCAGGCATGGGGTTAGACAGTGGGACAGTTGTACATGGTGTATTGTTATACCCTTCAAACAGCTACTACAAACATTTCATTACCTATAAGACCTGTGGAGAAAATATCGGTTACCACTATCTGACTGTTTCTACAAATATTCCAGATTTCTTGAGTGTATATATGCACATATCTCAGTACCACTTCCTGGATTTGAACCATGTTTGGGTGAGCCAAAATAAACTGCAAGGTTGTTTCTCATCACACTGGGCTACAGGTGAACTGCTGTCTCTTGTTTGATTGTTTTCTGCCTAATACTCTGTGGGTTAGACAGTCTGACCTTGTAATCCTAAGATTCATGCATGACAGATAGTTACTGCACTGTGTAGTAATCCTTTGAAATTATTCGATCTGGAAAACAAAGGTTAACACATAGCATTGCAGCAGGGGACACACTATAATACATTTGTCATTAGTATTCAGGGTTCGGATCTTAGTGCATACCATATGTCATATTTCATGTATATCTTGATTTACAGCTCCACAAGCTACTGTTTTTCATACTAGCTGATTTGCAGAACAACCTCTGTTAATTCATGTTGTCAAAGCCATATTTTCTGTGCAGAACCTGTACACATTCTATTTCTACAACAACATACCAGAATAAACACAACAGTTGGTGGTTTAGGTTTTTATTGTATTTATATGACACAGTGCTCTACTACTGCATATGCTGTAGATGATTATAAGTCTGGCAAACATTTCTTTAATCATTACACACAGAACACAGTAAACAATTACTCTTTTTTATTGATTTCACTATATACTGAAAGGTAGATCTGTACTCACCAGCCTGTTGGCACATCCTTGTCAGTCTGTTGGCATGAGCCTCAATGTTCATAGCCCTCTCTTCTGCAGTAGGGGTGAGAAACAAACATTATGCATACCTGTCTATCACATACGCAGGCTACAATTTGTACAGCTATATTTGGGATACTTACAAACTGCTGGAGCATGCTGCTCCTGAGCATCTTGGATCCATTGGGCCAAGAGCTCCCCCTTCCTATGCTTTAGGTCAGCATAATGATGCTGTACCTTCTCACCAGTTCCGGGGATTCCAGTGGCACTGGTGAGGTTGCGTGGCAGATGTTCCCAGGCCTCTGCTTTATAATGAGAGCCCTGGTACTGGCCCTGCAGCAGTCTCTTGTCATGGTGTTCTACGAGAAGTCCAGCTCATGACCCTGGACTGCAGAATGCCCCAGCACAGTGCCCGAAAGTGCGCTCCCACTACAATGCCAGACATGTTCCTGCAGAGATCAAACTACAACAGGTTATGGCTGTATTCCCACCTGCACAGTTTAAATAAGGCCATATTCCCACCCTTTGCCGTCATTGAACTTTTTCAAAAATGCTGAGCACATCTTAGCAATGTGCAAACCCACTAAGCTGGGTTGAACAGTGTTTAAAGGGGTAATTGCTGAGCATTGCTTAACAGTGTGCAAATCAGTTTAGTTGAGCTGACTGCTGCTTAGCATTCACATTTAATTTATACACCGACTAACCATAATTGAGCACTGCTAACCATTTCTCACTTTTCATTTTAAGAAAATATCAGGATAATGACTTAATTAATCATTACTGACATATTACTAAGTGTATATGATTTACTTTACATGACATTCCTCCCTCTGCTTTCATTACATTACCATGGGATGTGGCTATACTGTATGTGACACTTGTGTATACATGGGTGATTTCACATGTTATATTCACTCACACTTATATTTTAGACCAGCTACACAAATATCAATTACTACATAATTTAAAATTAAAATAATAATTTTTAATATTGCTTTCCTATGTAAAAATAAAGTGCTGGTCTTGGTATTCAAACTGTGAATGCTTGCATACAAAGCCAGGCCTCTAACCACTACACTAGCTCTCAGCTGTATATTTTTATTTATCTCCTATGGGATGTTTAGGCAATACTGAGCAGAGGGTCATAACACACATACCCACTCAGCTACTCTTAAACATACCTTAGGATGATAAAAAAGTTTAATGAACCCACGTTATTTACATGTTATCTGTACTCTTTGTCAGTCACAGTAAGGGAAATTGTAAAGGGACACATAGGGACAGATTTTCATTATTGCTCTTACAAACTTAGGAAGTGTAACTGTGGTTTTCTAGCAACTCACTGGCAAATCACTCAGGGTTTAACTCAGAACATACTGCCAGACATTTGGGTTTCAGACTTCATACCCTTCAGGAAGTCTGTGCTAATGCAAACCTTTTATTCTATCAACTTTCTGGGTTTGTAATCACATAATTTAAAAAGTGTCCCTATTTGTGTGCCTTTGTCCCCCCATTATTTATGGCTTTGTACAGCTTTCTTGCTCTAGGTGGTTGAGAGGTATGTGAAGCAGGCATCTGGGCATTCTGCAGAAACCTGTAGAGTTGAGGGCTATGGCCATACGGTACTTTTACAATGCAGGGGGGGGGGGTGACAGAACCTGTCACACACCTCCTGCATTGATTTATTCCTGCTCTATCCATTTCAGTGTCTGCAGACACTGAAATACTCAATTATTTTAATTTCAGCATCTGCAGACACTGAAATGGTTTTCAAAAGTGCTGTATGGCACTTTCTGAGTGCAGTGGGTGTGTTAGATGTGCGTGCACTACCTAAACATGCCCCCTGTACTCACTAGTAATCATGTCCATTTAGCCTTGGCAGTGGCATGCCTTCATGAATATGCAAGGTGCGCTGCTGTTAAAGCTAAGGGTAAACAGAGAGCAGTTCACTCCATGCAGGAATAGCACTATTCCTGCATGGAGTTTATTGAATCCAGAGGATAGAGATTTCAGAGATAGGCTTACAGACGAAGAAATGAACACAGAAGTAAGAAGAGTTACATGTTGAACAATTGACAGACGGCACACATTGTTAGAATTTTAAACCTTTTAAAGAATTTAGCTATTAACTCTAAAGCATTTACAAGTAACCTTCTTCCAAGATTACAGCAAAAGCATGGACACAAATATTCCAGTTTTGTGGAAAAATACAAGTAAATCTCAAATTATGACTGAGTTTTGCAAAAATACTGGTTTCTCATGGAATGTGACACTTTAAGTCAAAGCCTCATTCATGACAACCTACACTTCTTTTCATATTTACATAGATGTTTAATAAAATTATAATGAATTCATTGTAATGACTAGAAAATTCATTTAAAGATGATCACTGTTGATATAACCTCAACCCCATGTGCAACAATGGGAAAAACGGGCTTTGGAAGGATGGGTACATACACACACACACACACACACACACACACACACACACACACACACACACACACACACACACACACACATATATATTAACCATTTGAAATGTTGGGACCCACTTTATTGAGACCTGTGACACTGAGACTGAATGACCAAAAGCAGATTTGTATATATTAATTCTAAGATGGCTATTTCTGGTAATATTCCCATTTTTTAAATGCTGATGATCTTGGAGTTTATATATATATATATATATATATATATATATATATATATATATATAAATTTTGGTCTTTTTTGGGGGGCATGTCAGCAGTAGGCATTGTAAGTGTCAACATTTAAACTGGCAGCCTAAATGTATATATCTACAGCTACATATATATATATATATATATATATATATATATATATATATATATATATATATGTATTTAATATACATATATAGATATATGGATATACATATATATTCACACACATATATAGCACCTATGAAGTAAAACAAATATCATAAGTGCTTACAGCAGACAAGCTTCATGAAGGACGCTAAGTCATAAAGTTTACAATTAAACCTTTATACCTGTAAACCTATGACCATGTATGAAGCAGAAAGGATAAGATGCTCCTATTTGTGGTCAAAAAGATCTGTCTGTGTGGCCAGATCCATGCCTTTGCTGTCTATAGCACTAGAATTTAGATCCTGTTAGAGACTACACCTGCATTAATCTGCCACCTTTCTTCTCATTTAAGGAAATCAGGAAAAGTATTGCTCCCTTTGCAATCCCACTATGCAGGATGACAGATAGATGCTCTGTCTTTCTACACATGAACTAGGGAAAGTACTCCAGTTCAAAGCAGCGGTGATCTTCTTGAGTATTTTATGATGCAGAGTGATAGGAATATGCCAGGATACATAAAACAGCTGTGGGGAAACATACATTTTAACAAGTGCTGCTCTATCCAACACAAACAGACCAAGCTTTTCCTAAAAAAATGAACCCACACAAAAAAATTGATATCAGATAGAGGGCAGGTTTAGATTAGTCATTCTGGAAGGACTGGGATGAACATATATGCTAATTATTTAGTGGTGGCAGCAGGCCAAGCTCTGGGACAGTCTTCTGTTTTGACTGTTAAATAGTTACCTGCTGGGTTAGTAGGATACAGCATAGTATACTCCCTGTTTAGGTTCAAACCTGAGACCAAGACCTAATCCACAAAAACTAATAAGTAGACATCGATAAGTGCTCAATTGCATTGAAGAAGTATAGTGTAGTCATTAGCAAAAAAAATGGGCCTTGGTTTCTATCCCATCATTATCCACCTTGTAGTGTCAGAGTACATATTCAAAACCCTATTTTCTGGTTATATAAACAGTACAACAAAGAAGGAGACAAGGAGCACACCTGCCTCATACCCCTACTCCCTCTGGAAATCAGGGACAGGGTGGAGTTTTTGAGTTTTTCAAGTGTCCTGGAAAAACGGAGCTGAACATACTGCCTACACTGCCTTTGCAAACATTTGTAGAAATCTTATATATGTCAAAATCTGGTGCAGAAAGTGCTGGGAGATAGTATCAAATGCTTATTCAAAATCAATAATCATTGCTTTCAGTGGATCTGAAGCACTTTGGAAGCATTCCAATGTGATCAGTGCTGGATCTGTCTCACACAAAGCCAGCTTTAGTAGGCCATATTGATCTTGGAAATAAGTATTTTATCCTATCAGCCATGTTCTGGGCATAGAATTTTAGCTCCCCATTCTACAGGGAAATGGACCTATAATTCTACAGTTTATCAGGTTGCTTGATTGGCTTGGATAAAATAAAAACTGTAGGGACACAAGAAGACCCATTGACTATACTCTTGTGTACATACATCTGAAAAAAACGTAACCATTGGCCATTTAAGTTGATCTATTAAAATCTTATATAATTCTAAATTTAAGTCATCCAAGCCTGGAACTTTCCCATTTGGAGATCCTCAAACTGATTTGGAGACTTGTTCAACAGTTATAGGCTTCTAATGCTAAATTACACATTTTATAGGGACTCTGGGGAGGTTGGCCTTGGCCAAAATCTCATCAGATCTATATGTCCACATTTCCTTTAGGGTAGTTTAGTCCTTGTATAAGGCCTTGAAATATTCTGCGAATGCTGCATTAATCATCCGTGGTCCTCTCCAAGGAGATACATAACTCTGAATTATCCCTATATGCTGGAATGTCCTCCTCTGTTTGTCTGTCATAGTTAGAAGCTTCCTTGGTTTGTTTCCCAGCATCCGGGCTTTAGTTGCAAGCCAGTCAAGATACAACTATTTTAAAGATTTTTCCAACATATGCGATTTAGTGTGTACTGCTTTATACTCTTGGAACTGAAGGTTATACTTAAGAATTTACATGGCCTCAATTTTTTTCCTGTACTCCTGTACTCTTAGATACCCTCTTTCTTTATCCCATATATGCAGTAACAAGGCTTTAGCTTCTTTACAATTATTCGACATTTCCAACTAACATGATTACTACCAGTCCAAGGTGGGAAGAGAGTTTAGAGGGTATGCATTAATAAAATTATCTAGACCTATGCTAAGATATTCTGTCATATCCTGCAACTGAAAAATGAATGGATCCAACTGTCACTGCTTATTTTGCTTATCAGCCCTTTGGGGGTCCCAGATTAAAGTAACTGCCATGTGATCATATGATATGTGTAATTTGATGCTACTCTGTCTCTTCAAGTGATGGATAGATTATTTAGAGATCAGAAGATAGTTTGGCCTGTTGGCCAGATCACTCCAGGGACAATGAACCTATATTGAAGATACTTCCAGATGGAAACTTCTCCATCCAGGCACTAAACCCCGTTTGTTCAGCATCTCATGTTTTTTTGATCTGGCATGCCTTTCACTGTGGGGTACTGATCTGTCCCAGACTGAATCGGTAACTGTAATGAGACTGAAATCAGTTTTGCAAAAAATAATATATAATTAGCCATTGTCATCAGAACAATATATATGCAACTGAATCTTCTTCATTGATAAATGCATGCTTTTTATAACATAACCACTGCAACTCTGTTGTCCTTGGAGTGTGTTATGCAAATAGCAAAATGGCTGCAATTGTTGAAATAGCTTTTATTCAACAAACCAGATACATTTTACTGATTTTGTAAACCCAGTGCGCACAGTTTGTAAGATGTCATTAGTGACACAATTACAAGTCATATAGCACACAGAAGAACAAAGTGAGGAATTCATTTTATAAAGATAATTCTATACACCTTTGGACTCTTGTCTGCTTCATGCATTGTGATTTACCATTGCATATCTATGCTCACCTGTATTAATTAAAGCCAACTAGCTTCCACCAGGTTGTAATAACCTTGCTACAAAAAGAGCAGTCTACTGGACTAGTATTTTGTATAACTGCCACATTAAAGTTCAGTTAGAGTACATTCTGGGTATGATTGTAGTTAGCACTTTCATTTTAAATACTTAAAAGCTTATACAAAAAAAAAATTATGGCCTAAGGCCAGCATTTTTCCATATTGTCCTATTTTTGATAGGGCTAGTTTCCAGTAGACTTTGAAAAAGCTTGGCAATTGGCCAGGATTTGGAAAGCAGCCAGACAAGTATGCATTCTGTGCATATTATCTTTTGTTTCAGTGAGTAAGGGATATAGCTGATTGGGTCTGAGACCACACATTGTAATCTGTGGGGGATCACTTAGCACAAATACACAGCAAAGATAGTATTTTGTAGTTCCCACTGTATATATATATATATATATATATATATATATATATATATGTGTGTGTGTGTGTGTGTGTGTATATATATATATATATATATATGTGTGTGTGTGTGTGTGTGTGTGTGTGTGTGTGTGTGATTATTAATGAGGAGCTAGGCCATCAGCATGGGAGTTAGCAGTACACTGTAATTTTGTCAGGTGCCAATGCAAAGGTCAGGCCACAACTGGCTATAATGCTTAAACTTTAGATTTGTCTTCCTTTCAGCTGCTTCAGAGTGCACTGTATATATCTTATATTCTGTAACTGAGGTCACTAGTATGTCAAAATTAAAACAAAAAACAAAAAAAAAAAAACTTCCAGCTGTTTCTAATGATGAAATGCAACTTTTTTCTTTCCATGAAGACCAATTACTTGCTTGGTTCAGCACTCAAGAGACTCTCATTCACTAGATTGTCAGTCATTAATTACTATTTAAGCTTTCTGCCAATCAGAACACTTTTACTTGAGGACTGCAAGTATAGTTGTTTTTATCTGCACAGTTTGTAACTACGTATGCATATACAGTATATCTACATCTCTCTCTCTCTCTCTCTCTCTATATATATATATATATATATATATATATATATATATATATATATATATATATATATATATATATATATAGCCATTTGATTACCAGGATAGTCCAAATGAGCAGTGCCGTTTTACAACAGAGGCCCAAAGAGAAAAGCTCCATTAGCACAGACATCATGGACATAATTTGCACTGTTTCAACATTTAGAGTCAGTTTCATTCATGTCCAACAGTTTCATTATTCAGACATCCTTGACATCAGCTATATCATTTACAAACAGTCTTGATTAACTAATACTTCCATGGATTGTATATGACTGCATTTGTTGAGATAAAGAGGTAGAGCCCAAACAAAGGAATAAGGGGAGAATGCACAAGGACTATAAAGGAAATGAGATGACAGAGTAGGTTATAGTTGTGACAATAGTACATTAAGGTTTGTACAGCAAAGAGTTATGGCAGGAATTCATATAGCTATATTAGCACCCTTGTAACCAGGGGTGGTGTAGGTGCAGAGCCATTTATCTATCAGGTGATGCTTCAGTTGGCATTTAAAGTCTTTCAGGTTGCAGACTGTTTTTAAGTAGAGCAGGATGATATTCCATCTATTAGCAATGCAGTGTGAATTCAGGGAGTATCATGGATTAATATTAGGTTTAGTTGTGGAGAGTAATGATTTGTCTGTAGCAGACACCTCTTAGTTGTGTTAGGTCAAATGATGGACTAAACAGGTAGCAATTTTTCAGGGTTGTACAGCAGTTTGAAGGTTGTAATTAATTGTGATACAGCAGAGAATTATTTGCTTGGAGCCAGTTTAGTTGGTTTAGTGAGAGGCAGTGATGTGATCTATATTGTTGGCTGTTTGTGAATTTAGTTACTTTATTGTAGCATTGTTCTAGTTTGGCTGATAGAGAGGAGTTGAAATTGGTTAGGATAGGAGATACATATAATATGTTGGGGAGTTAAAAAAACCTGGCTAGGTATTTGACTAGAAGAGTCAATAAGGTAGTGTTTTACTCTATAGAGGCAGCCTAGCTTTTGGTGTATCTTTTTTACGGCTTGCTGAATGTGCAGATCAAATTTCAGGTGGTCATCTATAATCACACCTAGTAGATTGGAATGGGATATCAGTTCTATATTGGCCTTGCTGGATGATGATATATTAAAGATAGCTTTTTGGGAAGAGACAGGGCTAGGGGTGAGCAGTAGTAGTTTAGTGTTTTTTTGGCTTCAGAAGGAGTTGTGAGTTGTCAAATCAAGCTTCTACAGAGGAGAAGGATTTCTGGGTGATTGAAACATGGATAGTGAGTGCCATAGCAGCACATATTAGAGTAGAGCCTTTATTATATTATACTATGGTGGCCTCTTTGGTTGTTGTGTTTAGGTCATTGATAAATAAGTTAAACAGTAGTATACTATCTAATTATCTATATATCTATCTATTTATCTATCAATAAATCTAGCTATACAGTTGAAATTTATCCTTTAGAATGTTAACTTGGTCAACAGAATATACTGCTGTGTTTTGATATCAAAAGTTGTTTTATTTTTGGAGTGCAGTGTTTGCCGAGTGGACTAATGTCAACTTTTTTGTGTTGTGTACAGGATGTGCTTTGGGTTAAGGTAAGTTGCTCTGTTTTTAATTTCAAATCTTTGTGATATACTAAACATTTTGCCAGTGTGTGTGTGTGTGTGTGTGTGTGTGTGTGTGTGTGTGTGTGTGTGTGTGTGTGTGTGTGTGTGTGTGTGTGTCTGTGTGTGTGTGCGTGTGTGTGTGAGTGTGTGTGTGTGTGTGTGTGTGTGTGTGTGTGTGTGTGTGTGTGTGTGTGTGTGTGAGCAAATGTTTGTGAGTTGGGGTTAGAGTAAGGGTTAGGTAAGGGGATAATTTTAATGCTTTGCAGGTGTTTGTGTGCATGTGAGCGTGTGTGTGCATTTGCGTGCATGCGTGTGTGCACAGTACTGTATGTGAATTAGGTAAGAGTAACTTGTACAGTGGTACTGTTAGGAGAAAGGCTTTTTGCATGGTAATATGTCAGTTGGTGGTCGGGCCATGGCAGGGTTAGGGTTAGCATTAGCACAAACGAGTAAGGTGAAGTAGGGTCCTTACAGTATGCCCCCATAATAACTAGAAATGCTTTCTTCTGTACTTGCCCCATTAGCAAGCTGCTGCAGCTTGTTAGGAGCCAGATGTTACTGCTTTACCTGCTGCATGTTGTTCTCCCATTCTTTACCAGAATTACAGGTCAGATCACCACTATCCCAGTAAAACTGAGGCTGATATAAGTCACTCATGCCCCCTTGCTCTTCCAGCATCTATGTCATTTCTTCCACAGTACACACGTATGTAAACCTGAGCCAGTAATCATAATAAAAGTGCCACAGAATGCTATCTCATTAACAAAGGAGTGGACCTGTGGTGCAGAATGAGCTGTGTGATTCATCTATGAGAAACTGTCTTTTTCCAGTTCTTGAATGAGCTGGTTTCTGTTGTTTTTTTCTGTATCATTAATTTAACAACAGAAATGCATAATAAGAAAAAGATCATTGCCATGTAAGCAATTACGGCACTCCAGCAGCATGAGATCCCATCATTACCATAACATGATAATAATACCAGCTACACCGACATGCCTGATTAATAAAACTTTTTAATGACTTGTTCTTAGGCATGATGGCACAGCACAACCAGATATATACTATGCCAGACATGTTTTTTTAATTCTGCATATTGTCAGTGGGTATGGGAAAGGTGTTACTGGTTCCACAGCTGGTAAATATGTGCTACAGTCTAGTCACAGTTTGTCAAATAAAGTTCTGGTTTCACTATTACACTTTGGTCATGGGGAAGTTAATGTATTTAAGAAAGGTGAGCTGGGGCCAGAGTCCACAGGGAAAAGCAATTAATTTGTGTTTCTGCCATGCCATAAAGTGTATGTTTTGTAACTAGATGTGACTATTGCTGAGAATAATGGTTTAATATTTTTATTTTAATGGGCAGCACAGTGGTACAGGGGTTAGCATTGTTGCCTTGCATCAAGAAGTTCTCCAGTTTGATTCTTGGCTGGGGTGCCTTCAGTGTAGAGTCTGCATATCCCCCCTATGTTCATGTTGGTTTCCTCCCACATGCCAAAGACATGTAGCTGGAGCATTTTTTCCTGGGCTCTGTCACAGTCAGACTTTCCTGGTAAACAAATGTTAAATAAAATAAAAGCATTGAAGGAATGTAGTGACAAAAAAAAAACAAACATAATAGATACAGTCTTGTGAGATTTATCTACATGCTGTCAAAGATACCTTTTGTGACTCTCTGCTTACCAAAAATATACTTAAGAAACTGGTGAGACAAAAACACAATAATAATAGAAAAAATATTTTTTTGTGTGGAGGAGGCAGTCTCCCATGTACTGCTGATGAACCCATATCATCCCCCAAAATTATATACACCAAATCCATGGTCACACCTCAGTGGATTAAAGTGCAAAAAATCCAGACAATGCACAGCCAGCTTGCACAATACAATATACTGTAGTGAAACTCACCATGACATAACATACTTGTAATAAAAACACCTGACCAACAAGTTGGCAATGACTTGTTGGATAGCCCTTTTGCGATCAGATATTGTTGCTCTGAAGTATTTGTGATGGATGGTGAAGTCAGTAGGTTGGGAGTGATAAACTGGGTGCTGATGAGTGTTGTAGTTTATGAATGCTTATACACTTAATAAACATTACTACGATAATGTTCCTGGCTGAGCAGTGTAGGCCTGGCATTCTATACAGCGCTTCCCCATCAGCAGTACTGTTGTGCATAGCACACACCTAAAAACTAAGTACTTCGGTATGCCACCCTTCTTTCCTGGGATCCATGTCTGTGAGTCACAGCAGTGAAGGGCAGTGACCGTAACATGGTGTGCAGATTGTGTTTATGTAACTGAATACCGCATATAGAATACCAGAGGCCACATCTTGTTATTGTAGTTACTACATTATTTAGTGTCTCAGGTGTAGTATGACACCTGACAAGTGTTTTAATAAATGGGCCACATTGTGTGTTCTTTTCTACTGCATTTTACTGCATTTATGTGGCACATTTTAAAGTAGTTTTAATGTTATGGTAATTCATTGCCATTTTCTTGTAGCTTAATGAGGATTATGCTGCTGTATGTAACATTTTTAGTTTGGTTTTGTGGTCTGCATAGTTGAATATTGGGGTTTGGCCAGTTATATCAATGCCAGGTTTTCTCAGCATCTATTTTTCCTATTACTATTCTTAATTTCTACATTGTTATAATTTTTTTAGATTGAGAATTTTAGATTTGAATTGTCATTGCAATTATAGTCTTTTTTTTTTGCTTACCAGTAGTGTCCACTACATCAGCTGACTCCTGGAAGATGTGATACTGATCCTTTGTCATTTTTATGACTGTTGCCTCTATCTGTGAGACTGCTATGGAAAGCGGATAGCATTAACTGACACAAAGCTAGTTGTACGGTGTAAACACAAGTACAGTTATGATTTTTAAACATGATGTGTATTATTGCTGTAAACATTACCTATATTGTTGTAATTGCTTTATCTTGCTGCAATAAAAAGGAAAGAAAGAATCTTTTTTGTAAGGTAACAATGAGTACTATTTTACTACTCATTTTATCAGTGAGATTACCCAGTCTGAACATAAAAACTATACCTACATCTTCATTAAACTGCAAATTTAGAGCTTTACAAACTGTCATACTGCATTCCCAACTACGAATAAAATAATTATTCCCAAAATAGTTAAGTTTGCTACCTTGAGATTGAAGTTAAGGCCCGCCATCCCTGTGATACCTCCAAGAATGGCTGCCATATTTGTTTAATCTGAGGGAAAGAGTAACTTTTCATATTTATTAAAACAGGATAATAATAATGAATACATTATTAATCTGAAAATAATACATCATAAGAATGCGTGCATGTATGTACAACATTTCAATGTATTTGTTTATTTTATTTAAACAATGAGTTGTTCATAGTGTTCTCTAGTGTGGAGCTCTCTACATCATGTTGCAGCACACGGTGCTACAATGCAGTCTTAGTGCTACTAGCAAGTTTTGCATGCATTTCCTACTTTAATTTCTCTTGGAATGACTGCTGTCATTTACATGATGCCAGGAAAGTGTAAGCCTGACACATTTTTGCTTCCTTTTCTTAATGATAGTGAGAATTTGTCTTGGAAATGTATCCCTAAAATAAGAAGATCAGTAAGTGACCAGGATAAATAATACCTGTGCATGTTTTGGTACCTTCATTCTGCCCACTCTACCAGCTCTTTTATTTACTGACAGTGACTACATGCTTCACCCTTCTAGTGCAGTCAGCCAAATGCAGTAGGAGGAAGAATAGTTTGTACCAATTCTTGTCTTTTGGGCACAACAATGGTTTCTGAGATCTGATCACTCACATCTGCTGTACCCATATTACTGTTGGAATGGATGGCAGTACCTGGCCTAAGCTTCAGACTGCCATCATTTTAATACCACGTGTTATTATTTGAACATAGATATGGTTGGAAACATATTCACATTGCGTTTTTTTGTCAGTGCGAGGCTCATTTGTTTTGTTAATCTATATCAATCTGGGAAGTGGAGTGGCATAGGGTTTACCAGTCCATAATGTAATGTGCCTTTAGTTTTAGCAGATAACTGACGCGTACCTTCATTACCATTAGTTCATTCATAAACAATCATATGGTAATGTAGCATCAGGAGAGATAACTGACACTGTACCATCACTGCCATTATAAGTTTGCCTCTGGTAACCTGAGCTGATGTCATAGAACTCTTTAACAGCAAAAAAAGTTTGTTTTTTTGATTATCCTCATAATGGTATAAAATAACATTTTATATTTGGATGGTTGAATTGTGAAGCCATTGTAAAACTACATGTCCATTTCTGGGCTATGATGAATGTTTGCCTAGAAAATGATCTCTCTCTTTGTTGTCTGAGGGTGACTTTGTATATGTTATTAAGATATGTAGTGACTGTGAGGTAAATGATGGAAAGGAAAGAGGAGATTTCATTTCCAGATCTGACAACTGCATTTACAGAGTTCATTCAGAGCTTATGATCCTATCGGGTCCCCCCGCTATACTATACTTGTGTTGGAGTATAAATGTGTGATCTCATACCCATGTTCCCCGTGTTCCTGCACCATGGATCTTGGCATTTTTGGCCTTTTGAGTTTAATAACATATATAACTAAAATATAATTTCCCATCTGATGCCCTGTCAAAGATACTGAACTGTGAAGATGGAGATACAATCAGAAGATGTCAGATGAAAAACAGCATTCAAATTCTTGGCAGGAGTCAAGAGAACATGTCTGAGGCATACAGGAAAATAAATATGGAGAAAAAACAAATCAACAGGTCAGCAAAACACAGACAAGTACCCTAAATCAAATATAGTTGCATTCCCTGTATCAGTTAAAAGCACTTCTTGGACCAATTTGTCCATATGATGGTTGTCTAGGTAGTGCATTCTGCAAATATGATAAAAGTTTACCATTGTAAGACTGAGATTACGCAAAAAAAAATCACGAGTGTGGAAACTCTCTTGTTTTTAATAAAAAAGGTCAGACTTCCTATACCAGCGTTATAACTGCTTTTTCTTTAAAGCTGCTGAACTCATTTACATAAAGTGTTCCAATCTTTAGTTTGCATACTGATTGTAATTGCAACATCTGGCTTATATTTTCAATAAATCTCTACCTTTTACCAGTCAAATATTTGGGCCACCCCTGTTTTGACTAAGCATAGTGCATTCCTCAGTCTACCATTTCTAAAGAAAGTCAAATATTGTTCTTTCATTTCTGGAATTTTTTATTTGTAGTACACTTTCCAGTATTCAGTATCATTTACGATCAGAAATGAAGTTGAGAGCAGCCCACCCTTTTTTCCAGTATTATGCTATATGCACATGACCTTGTTTTGTATTATTTTTTGTGTGCTTCTTCCAGATTCCTGTCAGCACCAATTACTTTCTTTTAATTATCACTATTTAATAGTTTCCTCTTCCAAAATGTCTCTGCTGAATGTCTCAGTAATTCTTTCCTTGAATGATTTAACTGGTATTTGGTGCACTGCTCTGCCATCTGTAATAGAAACTAGGAGCAGGAAGATATAAGGCGAATCAGAGCTTCTCTCAGTTCCTACATCATTCACCTTCAGGTTTTCTTGAGCTCATAGCGTTATCTACATACTTTCTCAGCTGAGGAGTTTTATCTTTGATGAATCTAAACATCACAGACTAGACACAGAATATCTTTGCAAATTAGGTCTCTAGGAGAACTGCAAGTAAGACCACAAGACGTGATAAATAGTTATGTACATTACAGAGTCTTGGGTTACCCTGAATTTCACCTTCAAAAGACCACAGGTCTTAAGTTCCATATACACAGAAACTCTAGTAGCTGTTGAATTGCTCCATGCTTGAAACACTCTAAAGTTTAAAGTGTATATTTTAGCGCTTCAACATAAAAAATAATAAAAAAAAAACAAACAAAAACTGAGAAACAGCAGTGCAATGCAGATAAAATAATAAATAAGACGGAGCAGTCAAAGCACAATCTGCAGTAAAACAAAATTAAAGCTGGGAATGATTAATCATTAGGAAAGCTTAACAACTTAAGGTCAAAACCAGAAGCACCTCCCGGAGATTAGATCCACTTTACTTTAAGAAAAAATATTTCAGTGACCTCCTAACTGAGAATTCATTTTCACAAGCCTACAGCTGAGAAAGCAGTGAGATCCACAGAACCAGAGATTGATTGCTAAAAAAATGAGAGTTGGCAATTTTCAGGTTAATACACATAACCATAGAAAAGTCCTCTGCAACTGATTAAAGGTGGCAAGTTAGTGCACAAAGCAACCATGTTCCTATAGGTAACCAGGATCCTTATTAGGTAGTTTTTTTTAAGTAGGATTCAAAACCTGACATCAGTGGTAGACAGTAAGATTTACACAGCACAGGAATATTATGGTCATATCCAGAAATGGCATCACCTTGGCTGTGTAGTTACACCATTGGTGGAGGCAGGTCAGACTGTTAGAAGATAACCCTGTGTACAGCAGCATTGTACTAGTCAAGTTATGGTGTCAGGGCATGAATCTTTGCTTTTAGCCAGGGCACAATAAGAGGTACTTACATCTGGTCAGTTTTGGGAGATGCATACACATGCTTGTTTACTCAGGGATATTTCAAGGTCCTGCACTTGAGAGATAAATTCCAGACTGTCTTACCCATGCAAAAAGTAAGAGGATGCAAATATGAAACCTAAGGCCTAGGGGTAGTGGCATGTATCAGCAGCATTACTAGGTCTTAATGAGATTCAGCTTATATCAGCTGTTATTTTATCATTTTAAATCTGAATCCAAACATTTTTTAAAGGACATATAATCATCAGAGTTTATTTTATTTATTCTTTCTTAACTGGGGTACAGCACTGATCTAGGTGGACCATTTTCAGGCTCACCCATGGTATCACCACCAGTATGATATAAAATAGTTAAATTCCATAAGCATTAGTAACAAGATAAGTTAGGATTGTAGGTAATATAATGAACATTAAGGGTAGTAAACACTCAATAACAGTGAGTATTTATAGAAAGTATAAAAACTGTGATAAAAGAAAGAGAGGAGAGCAACAGTGAATAAGGGGGTTTCGATAAGGAGGTAAAGGAGAAAGGTTAGGGTTTTGAGGATGGGCTTGGAAGGACATATGTGAGTAATGAGATAATAGATGTGGAGGAATTATGCATCTAAATCTAGATATTATCAGTATAACCTTTGAAAATGTACTTATTTCCAAATTCTGGCACCTCACAAATGAATTCTGTACACCATGAGTAATTTGAGAACCAGAATAAGGCCTTGTGGCACCCCAACATTTAGCAGGTACTTCCACAAAATTATTAAGCCCTGAGATTACCCACTGAAATCAATCCACAAAGTAACAGACAGATTTAGTGAAAACTGTGCCTGAAAAGCCATAACAGATAAGCAGGTGGCCAAGTAAGATCCCATGATTCATGGTATAAAACAAAACCTCAGCATATTCACTGGTGTCAATAAATATCAAACAGAACCACGATAAATGTACTATCACATTGCCCAGTAAAAATATCCAAAGCCTTTTAAAAAAAAAAATAAATCACTAAAACATGAAATCAATGAGTGCTTTCATCTTGGTAAGACTCATATTTCATCAGAAATGAAGTAGAATGACATATTTCCTGTAAACACTAGGTAGTAAAATACAATACATTCTTCCTGCTTTCTATACTTCAGAAGGTACAGGCTTGACGGGGGATGATGAGAGGAAAAATAAATTGGAATTTCATGAGTTATGGCAACTTAGAACTGCTGCAACAAGTTCTCCAAGTCTCAGTGAGAATGTCAGAATAATAAGTATCTTAAGAATGAACAAAACAGCCAGTGCAAGTCCAAATGAAATGTAATTGAACCACAAAAGGAAGGCACAGTCTTCAAGCAAAAAGTTTATTCTCTTAGAGAGAATAAACTTTTTTGCTTGAAGACTGTGCCTTCCTTTTGTGGTTCCATATCTTAAGAATGAAATCTGCTAGCCTTTAAAAGCTAAAAGTTATACTGGTAAAAGTGTTTATTTGTTTTTGTTTTGTGCCTTTAGACTTTGCTCTTAAGCACTATGTGAGCTTTTTATCTTTTACGGTTAACTGGAATGGTGATGTAGCTCAAACATTTTATGGTGATCTGTGTATTCTGGCAATTTATAGTATACTGTCTAATACCCTGAGCCCAGGATTGGCACATCCTCAGAATGTACGCCTCATTGCCACCCAGCCTACAAAAGATACATCATCATCATCAGACCACAAGGTAGGGCTGAAGGAAAAGCCAGGTAAACAGCAAAATGACATGCGTGTTGCTCCACCTTAGGAGGGTGCTATCCAATTTCCCTTCCCACTCTTGTAGCTAACCTTAAACTAGGGCTACTATGAAGTCAAATTGCTCTTTATCTTTTCTTCCTATCTTGCAAGTAGTGACCAAATCAGGTGTGTGAGGTGGTGGGTAGCACTGGGGCAAAGCATGAGAGAAATTGGAGTGGTGTCAATCAGCTGAAAGTTATTGTTGCAACCCAAAAATGAAAACAAATAATTGATGCTGAGCCCTGAGATATTCTCACTTTGTTATCAGCTGGCCTTTAGACAGCATATGCTACTAAGGTACAGAATTGCCTGCTACAGGTCTAATTTTCAGACATCTGTATTATTGATGGTGGATGGAATTGGCATGGGGAGGGTTGGCATAATAGTTAAGATCTTAGCTTCACAGATACAAGGTACAGGGTTGGATTGTGACCTTTGATTATTGGCTAGGCTTGTAGCAGTCTGCTTGGCTGTAGATGATTGTCAATATTGAAGTGACATCCCGACCCCATGTGCAAAAATGGGAATGTTGAGGATAGATGGATGGATTGTAGCAGTCTGCAGACTGATAGCCTAGTGTTTACCCATGAACCTATGAAATAATGAAGACACTTATCTATCACACATGCAACTGCATAGTTTTGCTGTTACATGTTTGTTAATTTAGGTTTCCCCTGCAAAGTGGCTCAAATGGGTCTATTATAGGATTAATATGTACCCTGGCTATATCATTTTGCATATTGTTGTATGCCCTTGGTATATTCGCATATGTACTGTCATTTGACATTTATTACATATCCTTACTCATGCTATGTTTTTGTTCTTGCACTGGCTAGGGCTATGAAGTGGTTGAACTTACAGCTAAGATTCTCAGTACCAGTAGCATAACTAGGACAGGTTTAGAGGGGCAACTACTCTGGGCATGAAGGGTTGGCCAAGCAGTTTGCTGCAGTTGAAAGCATTTCTTTTTTTTAGTTAAAAGTTGAGTGCTGCAGCAATCTGTGCAGAGTAGAAACAGTAGAACTGCTTGCTACATAGTAGCAGTTTGCTACAGTTTAAAAGAAAAAAACATCTTTCTTTTTTTTCTTGTTAATAAAAGTGAAGAAAGAGGATCAACGCCAGCGTGCAGAGATGGGATGATCTTGGACTCTTTTTTTTCACTTGAAGAGCTGGGGAGGGGATGTGTATTGGGTATTTTCTGTAGCCAGGTGGCATTCTTGCAACTTTGTCAAAGTCCTTTTTTTGACTTTTCACTTGAAGAGCTGAGGGAGTGGGGTGCTAGTTCATTGGACTGGAACAGAGCTCTGCTTGAGCCAGCTCCACCCCTGCTCAGTATAAATTGCTTCCTACTCTCTTGGATTAAATAGAAAAGTTGGCACGCTGCTGCAGCTTGGCAGGGCAGCTGTGTAATACACATTATGTCTACATCCACTTCAGTTTTGGATGATGTTGTCAGGTCCATGTTACTTGAAGACAGTAGACTGTATGTAGCCTTATAAAATGCCCCATTGATTTCCAGGTAGGAAAAAGAGACTGCCATACAAGGTGAACTATAGGAGTCATCTTTGCCACATGGCATATATGAGGGATATAAAATATACTTGTTATATGTATGTTGAATGTGCTATGTGCTGTAGTTAACCCTTGCATGGATACATCATTCCTTAAAGAGTAATTTCCTCACCTGAATAGACTAAGAGCCCTAATACTGCATACCAGTAAGTTATCAGATGACTTAGCACTATGATAGAGTCTGAAGTCAGTTGCTGTAGTAAAGGAATCTGTGTCTCTTAAGCAGGCTTAGTCAAAGTCTGCTAACAGCAATGTGGTATGCTGGTGAAAACCATTCAGGAAATAGTATCTCCTGCCTTTAATAGACCACATGGCATCATGCAATGCATTATGTAGCTGTTGAAGACAGGTAAACATGGCAGCTGTCTGCCTGCATACATTCTACTGCTTTTTACCCACTACCTGTATTGTGCTGCCACTATCCTATACCTATACGTACTTCACTGGTCCTGCATGCTATTCTAGTCAAACTGTGAGATAAGTGGCTGATACTGGTTGCCATGCTGTAGCTGGAGGGGTGGGTGGGTTTTGTATAGGTGCATCTGTCTTCAATTACTCTTGAACTGTGGCCAACTCTCAAAGCATAATGTATGTCTGTGTGCACAGTCATCAAGCTTCCATTGCCATGCTGTCATTGGCTACATGACACATAGCCAAGAGTACCATTAAATATTGTTTATTCAGTGTCATTTACATGTATATGATGTTCCATTATTAGGTTCCTTAGGCAGGACACCACACTGATCCATGGAGCTGTTTGCATAGTCACACATGTCATCACCATTTGGATGTACCTTTGAACTGTTGTGACTCCTGGAGTTTATGACCAAGTCTCAGTTTTCTGGATCACATTTAGTTATGGCAAATGTAGTGTTGTGCATTTTGACTTACTCTTGGTAAGTCCAGAACTTTAGACCTGTGATCCTTTTGGTTTTTAATGTGTGAGGTCTTTCTATTCATTTTATGTATTTAGTGATATAGATCCTGAAGTGGGCTTTGTATTCAATAATTGGCCTGATCAGTGCTGAGTATAAGTGAGTGATACCACTTTAGACCTTGATAATATTCCTTTAGCAACTAGTTGCACTAAATAAAAGAATTTCCTGACAAGCATTTACATATGATGGTCAAAACAGAGGGGGCATTGACCTACGTTCCTTAGCCCTTCACTACATTTTCATTTTGTAGTGTTGTGTCAGCTATATATTATTATGAGAAGAAGGTTGTCTAATAAATGTAGTGTTACTATACTTTTTAGCATTTAGTTTGAGGCCATTTATAGTGCATCAAAACTTTAATAGGGAGAGTTTATTCTGATGGATTTGGGTGTCAAAGGCTAAGTTAACAGGAATTCACAGTTTCCAGCAATTTTCATACTTTGTTAGCCAGAGGTCTTGGATCTCTGATTGGTGATCTGAGACATAAATATCCAAGCAGAGAGGTTCCAGCACTGAGCTCTAAAGGATGGTTTCAAACTTTCTGATTTGGCACTTGCAAATAAAACTTTTTGAGCTCAAGTCTTGCAGCCAGTTTGCTATCTATCTTACCACACTCGGGTTGATTTTTAAAACATTTAGCTTTTCAATGGTGCCAGCATGAAGAAAGGTGTTGAGGGGGGGGGGGGGGGTTGGCCAGGTCAAGATATGCCATATGTACTGCATCCAGCTACAGGTCCCATAACACTTTCAAAGAAGTTTACCAGATTCATTAGTGAGACTGCACCCTCCACAAAGTCAAACTGTTGAGGGTCAAGTCTAATAAAATTTTTGATATTGTAGTTTATGAGGTAATTTATAATATTTTTAAGACTTTGCAGATGTGACTTGTAAAGCTGATAGGTCTTTAATTACATGAAGACAGTTGTAAGGCTACCCTTTTGAAGGGGCATCAGCACTAATGTGTGCCACAAATTAGGGACAAATCCAGCAGCTAAACTCAGGTTTAACAGTTTAAGTATATCCAAAAGGGCATATTTGAAACTCTTAATTAAGTAGCAGATGTATTGTTAAGTCTCATTGAGAAAGTAGTTTTGGTTGTGTTTAGCACTTTCAGTAAATGATCATTAGAGATAAATGGGGGAGTAAGAGATTTAGATTTTTTCAGGGCATTGGACAGAAGTTGAAGTCCAAGATGTCAAAGAAGAAGATGAAGTTGTCACTAAATTTGTTTGCCATGATAATGGCAATGTCTGGTGGGTCAGAAATGAAAGCATCAGTATGAATGAGTTCAGGTCAATGTATGGTATTGTTTCTTAGTTTTCTAAAATAGCTAAATAAGGATTTATAATTATCTTTGCTTCAGAGGTGAGCCTAAGTCCATGTGCTCCTTCAGAAGACCTGATGGTGTTTTTTAGTTTTTTTGTAATGTTTTTGATATTATCCTTGAAAAAGGGGGGTTTGGATCTGCTAAATAATTTATGGAGTTTATTTCTTTTGTTATATGGTTTATTTATGGTGGTGGGCCACCAGGGTGATATATTTTTTGATTTCCAGTGATGCTTGGTTCTAACAGAGATTGCTTTTTTTAAATGGGCGTACAATTTCTTAATTAGACTTGCTGCTGTATCAGGGATAGGGTAGGTATAGTCATAAGTGAATTTTCATATTTCTCAACAGAGTAGGTTGAGGTTGACATATTTGTAGCCCTTAAATTCAGTGACATTTGCTGTTAAGTCTTTACTGGGGAAGGAGATACTTGCTGAGTAGTGCAAGAGGCAGCCTTATTGGTAAGAATGAGGTCAAAAATGTTATGTCTTACTGAAGGTTTATATACTAGATTCTTAACAGAAGTTTTATTTATTATGTCTAGGAGTATTTGGGCATATCCTATATTTGAGGTACAGGTGTTCCTATGTACTGAAGGATAGTTAGTGCGACTCAAAATTCAGGTATTTTTGATGAAAGAGAGTTCATCTAGAACACTGACGAATCTTGCAGTGTTATCAGAGGACAAATAATATGCCCTGTAACAAGCTATTAGTTGATACTTAATCCTATCCATAGTGATCTGTTTTTCAATAAGTTCAGTTTAATATTCCCTAGAGACTTGCCTGAAGGTAATATGTTCCATGACACATATGGAGATTCCACCACAGTTGTCATTGGTATAAAGGCATGGGACGCATAGAATCCTGGTATAAAGGGAGTGCTTTCTTTACATTTAAATTAAATATCAGTAACTACTTATACACGGATGTTTTTCAAATAAAGGAGTGACTCAAGATAAGGTAATTAATTATTTAGACTTCTAGCATTCAGGAGAGCTACCTTAATGTGGTTTGATTTGCAAACTGATGCATCATTTACACTGTAATGTCCATTAACTGAACTTTGCCTAAAATGTTTTAGCCAGTTTGAGGAAACCTTGGCATTAGAGCTATAGGTCATTCTTAAGAAAGCAAGCTGGACTGTTGAGAATCTTGTTCCATATGCAAAAACATACTTGATCCTATTGTAATGACACATTCTATTTAACCACTTATTGACAATAGATATATATTTTTTTATGTAGGCATCATTGAAGGTGAAGGAAGGATTCCACTTACAACTAGTGTCTTGCCTGCATCTGTAACATGCATGGGAAGTTCTGACATATCTTTCCACATATCCTTCAGAGTTTTATATCTCAAGTTGTTGACTCTTGTGTGTACTACTACTATGTTGTACTTGTACTTGTCAGGAGTTATGGTCCTTATGGTCCTTATAAAGGAAGAGGTCCTGACACCTGAAGGACAAGTCACTGTAACTCTTTTGCGAGTGATGAGTCAGTGTACCTGACAAAGAAGCCACCTATCAGTAAAAATATTTTTGCTGCTGTGGTTCAAAGTAGTATATTTGAAATGTTTCCACTTAGGCTGACTCTTTATGGGAGGTATGTGTGCAGTGAATCAATGACCTGATTGTTTTTTTTTTTTCTGAGACTTAATCTTCTTGTTTCTAGGATGTAATAGGAGTGATTCTTTTGCAGCCTCAGTATAAGACATTATGGTCTCATTATAGCAGGATTGTGGTAGAGGTGTATGAAGCTCTCAGAACCATTTTTTTGGTGAGAGGAAAGCTTACAGATTAGCTAGGTGCTTACACCACTTGTAGATGAAATTAGTATTCTTGAGTATACATTCATTATCTGTGAGCATGATGTAGTTTGTACACTGTTTTAAGAGACCTAATGTTAAAAGGCTGGCAACAGAAGGAAACTAGCAGGTTGATCTTCCATCTTCTCCACTGCTTGGTTATTTAGGCAAGCAAAGAAAATACATTACAGGGTTATGTGATTATGCCAAAATACAAAATAAAAAAGTCTTGCCATTGATTGGTAGTCTTGTGCCAGATGATGCAGTTTTTAAAAGAAAAGTGAAAAAAAGGTTAATGTGTAGACATTACACATGAACTAAACATATGGGATGATATGAAAGATATGAAATCTCAAGTTTTTGTAGTCAAAGGGGAGGAAGTTCACAGTTTGAACTTCTAGTGCTCTCTAATATGAGTAGATAAGATGAAACTGTGAGAAATTTATAAAGACCATTTTATAGAAAGGGCAGGCAATTCAAGTGTCATTAAGCTTGAAAGAGTGACATGACTTGGTATAAGACTAGTTCTATTTTAGTGGAGTACAGTGGAAGGGCAAATGTATTTAAGAAGTTTAATGGGAGAGACTTCCCAAAATAATAGCAAATAAAAAAGAGAGGGAGGTACTTATGTGGTCAATTTATCATAAGGGATAAACAACAAGAAATACATCGGATTTAAGAGCACAGCAAGAATAGGATGGAAAATTTTTAGACACTTAGCTTTGTTGTTGAATGACCTGGAAGTGAATTCAATCAAATATAACTTCTAAACTGGCTCTCAAATCTCACACGAAGGAAACCAGAGTTTAATTTCAACAGTTAGACCACTTAAATGGCAAAATGCAGTAGAGCTGTTTCCTGGAAAGAGTAAAATGAAGAGAGATAATTTTGTCATTCAAAAGGTTATAGTACTACGAAAATATATATCTATATATTTAAGGATAATTATACAATTAAAAGTCATTAATATTAATATTCAAAAGCATGCACACCGATTGGACAGAACAATTCATTTGTCCATTTAAATCCACCATCATCTGTGGAAATATGTGAAGCTGTAGCAAAGCAGACAAAATACTTGCAACTATTAGAAGAGCAGAAGACAAATTTATTCCTAAAGGCAAAAAATCTTAAAGTATTAAAAAATCTGACTCATTGCTAAGCCCCTAGCAGTCCTCAAGCATCTTCCCATAAACAGTAGGATGCATGTGGACTTCTGAGTCCCATACATTAAAAAAGTGACAGAAACTGCATTCTGCCTGCTGTACTGTGGAATTGTTGTTACATACTTGACTAACAGATGCAATGCAGTAATTAGTTGCCTCCAGGTGATAGACAGCAGAAAAGCACTGCTGCATGAAAATGTTTTGTGGTACAATGTCATTATTTTTAAATGACATTGCATAATAGCAATACTCAGTAACTAAGTGTGGTTAATGTTGGTTTACCCACAGCTGATTTGCTGCTTTGTTCATTTGGGTTTCACCCTTATGATCAAATCATGATGAACATGGCCAAGCTCAGCACTGGCCAGAACTAGTTGCTGATTATTGCAATAGTTACTCCCTTGAACAATTTAAGGAACTGTAGTCAAATGAGCTGGTGATACAAAATATATTGCTGGAAAGAAGTAGTTTGCATTCCTTGAATGCTGGATATAATAATATATATCGATGATGTAAATGTATATCTGGTAGCATTTCTGTGGGTGCTAACATATGCTGGATGTGCCATTGGACTCACTTGCTCACATTTTGGTATAACTCATTAGTGATTTGAATAGGCATGCACGGTCACTGCTTTAGACTTCTCCATCTGTTGTTTCCCATTTTGGTTTGTTGATCCATCTTCACTGTCCATTCTCCAGTCGCTGTTTGTCCATCACCATTCTTTTTGTTCTTATAGTTTACCTTATATCCTCTGATAATTGTTGAATTTGTCCAGTATGTTTTCTTTGTGCTTTCTTCTCTTAGTTTTTGCCACATATGTGCTATTTTAATTCCCTTTATGAACAATAGTGAATAACCTCATTAAAATTTTCAAAACTATTGTTGTCTTAACTGGTGTCTCTCATACATTCCTGTATGACATGCCTTTTGTATTTATCTCTTTTGCTATCTCATCTAGTTTACACTTTTATACCTTTCCCTTTTGGTGTTGATATACATTGCATTATATGCTACCTTGAAATATACTCAGCCATACCACTGGATGTTATATTCAGGTCTCCTTACTACACATGTTGCCCTTCGTCTTTTGGGTGAGCTCTTGTTTTCAACATAGATGCTCCATTTTGTGGATGTCTTTGCTGTACTAAATGTATTTGTGCATGTCCCCATCCATTGTCCTAATTATCTTTATTCACTTGTTTGCCAAGTGTTGAGCAGTATGGATGTTGCATTTCCATTTATTGTATGCATTGTGCTGTTACTCATACTGAGTTTTCGTAAGAAAACTGCAGTTCCCTTTCACTACTGTATCATATGTTATGTGCATTTCCCACCACATGCCCAGCTAGTTTAGTTACCTATTTTACTGAGTTTGTTTTTAAATTTGGGGGACTTTTCTATATTTTTATTTATCAGCTCACCAAGATGTTATTTATTTATTTATTTGTTTATTTATTTTTCTGAATTAATATCCATCATGAAGAGATATCACATCATTTAGGTTAAGTGCTTTTTTTCCATTTTTTTTTCCTTTTTGGATTGTGTTGGTTAAGCTTTCTTTTTTTTTTTTCTGCCTATGTTATTGTTTTGTTTCAGAATGCTTTTAGTTAGTTAGGGTATATAGTGTTTTGTTCCATGTGTGTGTCTTTCTTTTTTTGTTCTTGGAGCTAATAAAGTTGGGGAGTTTGTTGTTAAATTGAAGGCAGTTTCAGTGGCTGTCATTTAAGTGAAAATGTTTTGAACAAAACACTTTTGCCAACAGTGGAGAATTTCCTTTTCTCCATTGTTGTGTGACCTCTGAGTAGGTATATTTAAGTTTGGGAGTGCAGGGGTTTCCTACCACCTGCAAAAAAGATTTACTCTGAATTTTAGCAAAAGTACTATTGATTAAACATTTTTGGAGTTTTTGATATTGTGGAAGAAGGTGTCGATATATCAACATGCTTCCATAAAGTTAGTAGAGAAAAGGGTTTAGGCCAGTTTGTCTCTTTTAATTTAAGTAGGATGAGTTTTTTCTTATTATGTTATTTTTTTCTATGTTTTCAAATGAAAGCAATAGGTTTCTGTCTAAGGTTATCTATGGAGTTTGCCATATAGGTGAAGAATTATGGGTGGTTCCAGCAGTCTCATGTGGAAAGTGTTCAGTCTTTGTAAAGATGCTTTTTGGCTGGGTAAATAATTTGATGAAGGTTAGTAGGCAGTTCAGACTGCTGTTAAGAAAGAAGACATCACTCTAAAAAGGGAGCCAATGTGACATTGTTGAAAGATTCCTATTCTTTACCATTAATGCAATTTCATTTTCCCCTTTGGAGAGTTTTATGACATCTGTTTAATTGTTGTCTCTCTAAATATAATATGAAGGCATTTGTTTTTCAGCTGGGAGAAATGGAAGCATTACAAAAAAAAAACAAACAAAAAACAAAAGTTAACAATTTGAACCCTGGATGTTTTCAATTTAAGACAAGTATTTGCTGATCTTTACCAGTAATGTATTTTTGATGGGGGAGGGGTATGTATGACATTTATTTAATTGCTGCCTATTTGGATTTAATGTCAGTGCATGCAAGAGTAGAGAAAAATAAAGGCAAAAAAAAAAAAAAAACAGGCATGAATGTGGTCAGTTTAAGAGAAGTGTTTGGAAGTAATTTTTAATACAAAAGGATAGTGAATGGGGGGGTCTATATTATAACATCGAAGTCTTAAAACTTTGAATGTTATAATATCAAACCCTATGCACCGAACGCTGAAAACAACAAAGCTGCAGAATATTGAATACTTTCCTAGGGAAAGTATTCGGTGGGCCGTTTCTGCAGCATCGCTATTTCCTCAACTGCAGCATTGCTATTTCCTCAACTGTGGAGCGAAGGTTACGGATCAAGTAAAGGTAAGTGTGTGATAGTTAGGGACCTTAGGATTAGGGAGCGGGTAAGGTGAGTGTGCGATAGGGACCTTAGGGTTAGGGAGCAGGTAAGGTGAGTGTGCGATAGGGACCTTAGGGTTAGGGAGCGGGTAAGGTGAGTGTGCGATAGTTAGTGACCTTAGGGATAGGGAGCGGGTAAGGTGAGTGTGCGGTAGTTATGGACCTTAGGGTTAGGGTTGGGTTAAGATAAGTGGATAGCTAGTAGTGTATGTATGGTTTAGTGCAGGGTTTTGTGAAGTGTATGTGTGTGGATTATTTATTTTGGTGTGCTTGTGTTGTGTGTATGTTTGTCGGAACAGCAATTTTTTTCCCTGGGAAGAAAAGTCGCTATTCTGAGTGTTTGATGTTATAGTCTTTCGATCAAAATGGTTCGATATTATAACATTCAAAGTTTTAAGACTTCAATGTTATAATATAGACCCAGTGAATGGTGGGGGGCACTTTTATTTTGAGGCTGTGTGGCTAAATTGTACATGAATTCATACATGCTTTGAAAGGCCATATAGCAATTTTTGTTGAAAATGGGGGGATTAGGATATACATTAAATAGGACTGGCAGCCTACTGACCAGGGAGGGACACAGCCCTTATCTATTAGCACAATGTTTATATTCATGGCTGTTGAGCACAGCTTGATTTTGTTATACCTCACACTTAATTTGCAGTATGCCTTGCTTGATGATTGGTGCAGTGTTCTGTGATGTCTTTAATGCAGCACATTGGTTTTTGGGACTATATTATGCCACAGTCCATATTATGTAACATTTCCATCCTTAGAAAATAATTCAAGGTGAAAGCAGCCCAAACATCCCCTGCAGAGGGCTTAAAAAATTGTAGTGCTCCAAATAAATTGGATTGGTACTGTCTAGATATAGCAACCCTATTACCAACATTGCTCAGATAAACAAGAGAAAGTTTAGAATAATTCATAAAGCAGAAATGAAGTGGATAGAACCAGCTATCATTTTCTGGAATTGCAGTGGAGTTGAGAGAGTTAAGAACTGCAGTTAGAAAGACAATTTTGAAACTCTCAATGAATGGAAGTCTAGTAACATTTGTTGGAAGAAGAAACATGAAATAAAACAACATATTTACAGAAAACTGGGAAAACTGTCCGAGTATAAAAATTGTATTAAACTAAATATAAATAAAAATAAGTGCATGGCCTTCTGTGAAAATGACAAATACTAAACTGACAAGTAATTAGAGTAACAAGGGAGCTGCAGCTGCATGGAAAGTGTAATAAAACCTTTCAGTTCCAAGAAAACACTAAACTCGCCAATAGTACTGGTGATACTGGGATAGCAGCTGGAGAAGACAAAGTTGTTGGAATGGGTATTGATTTAAGACAAATGAAAAGAAAGAAAGAACGTAATCAGTGAAAAAGTTTCTTTACAGACTTCTTACTCTCATTCATTCTTTATAGTAGCAAATTATGCTTTTATTTATATACAAGTTGATGTTTAGTTAATTCATTTTCCTATATACTTCAAATATACCATTATGCAAACCGATATAATATAGTGTAGCATGCTGTTTCCTTAAGAAGAACATTCATACTGACACACGCTTGAATGAAATACAAGATTTTTTCCAGTAAGTTGCTCAAGTGTGATGCCAAAGCAGAAACAATACAGTACCAAAAGCAGTAAACCATGAGATATTTACATTTTTATCTTTTAAAAAAGATCAAGCAGTTCATAATGCTTTCTGCATTTTAACTTGGAAATTATAGTCACCAAGAAAATGTTTTTTAAGCCCTACATTAATGATTTATGTAACACACAAGAAAATAGCCTATTTTACACTCGTGTAAGTATAGAGTACCTCATAATGCCAAAGTAACAGTACAGTAACAGTAGTAAAGTAACAGTACTGTGAAGAATAAAATAAATATGAATAGTTGACTTTTTATAAGTCAGTCTAAACCATATGTTTCTCAAGTTGCTTTCCCAGAGGTTGTTTGGTACATCATAGTTTCTTAAAAGATATCATGCCTATATTTTTTATAAATAAAATCAAAATACACAAACTAAGGCACAACTCTTTATAGATGAAGTCAGCCAAATCCATTTGCTTCACTAATTAGTGATGAAGTAACTGAAATATGAATGCAAAACAACACCAACATGTCTGTTCCACATTTAAGCAATCCAGTGAAATATCCTCTGAAAACCAGAAAAACTATGAGTGTGTTAAACTTGCAAATGCTCTTACCTAAATCAAAAGCATATCATGAAGTGCTGAATAAAACAGAGCCAGCAAGGAAAGTTATATTTTTCCTACTGTAATTTCTACTGGCATGGTTCAAGCCAAGCAGCATACTTTAGACATGCAAGAATGAAATATATTGTCCTGGGACAAATTTTTTGCCAATTAGTAAACATATTACCTAGCACTAATAGCCATGTGCAATGTTTCCAGTTCGATATTCCTTTAGTAGAACTATCAAGAAAGCCAAGACCTACACAATAAAGAATAGGCTGAACATTGTTCCAAATCAACAACCATAGAACATCATAGGTAAAGACTGTTTGTTACTGCTTTAATGATTTTTTTTCATGTTTCTGTACCATCTCTCGGATTTACCTATGACACAAATATAATGTATCACTGTTTAACCAATGTGGCAAAGAACTTTCATTGTTTGGAATCATGCAGTCTTCGGAAAAAAATGACAACTTCAGTTTTCTTTATATAAGCTTTATATAAGCCTGAGAATGATTTTACTTACTAAGACAAAGAAAATATATGTCAAATTTGAAAAAAATTTGAAAAATTATTTTTCCTTAATAGAAATTTGCTTTTTCTGCCTGTGTCCACATGAGTTTTCTCTAGGTAGTACAGTTTCAGCACACATCGCAAATATGTGGCATGGGAGGGATGGCCACCTTAAATTTTCCGTAGGTGTGTGACCAGTGCATGTGTGATACACAAAAAAAGAACTGTGTATCTACTTCTATTCCCAACGTATATAGTAGATACTCTCTTGATGGGACTGGCTGATCATTTGGGTGCTATTGGAGTCAGTTGCAACTCAATGGTGTTTGTTGGATGAATGGAATGTAGGGTTATAACTATGGTCATCCAAACCTTTTGCTGCTTTCCTTCTCATATGCTTATGGGTGACTTCTAAAAAATTAAAAAAACACTTTCCAATTTGTCAAGACTTCCAGAAATGTCTAGTGTCTAACATAAATGCCATGCTAATTGATATAAAAGGTTATCTAGGTTTGATACAGGTTGCACCCCCCCCCCTAGAAAAAACAACAACAACAAAAAAATATATATTTTATTTGGTGGTGCTGTGGTAGCGTTGTCGCCTCACAGTTAGACATTGCCCATTCGATTCTCAGTTAGAGCGTCTTCTGTGTGGCGACATGTGTGAACGGGCATTCCTTCGTTGAAGGTTGTGTGTTAAGCTCGGCAAGCCAGCACGTGAAACTCTACTGCCAATCATTAGCGGACCGGAGTTCTGCTGTGGTGACCCCTAACCGGGAAAAGTCGAAAGACACAAACAAACAAACCAGTGCAACATAGTAGGTCTTTCCTTATTATTTGCCAGGGTTTCTGTCATCTGTGAAACTCATGTTTGCTCATATATTAGTACAGTAAACTTGAGATGAAAGAACAGAGAGACATAGGAAAAATGTTGAGAGAAAGATAATGCAACTGTAGATAACCAAGATCCTTTTTTTCTATTCTGTTGTAACATTCAGGCATCCACTAGGAAATGGGCAGAAAAAGTACATGGAAAGAAACCTTTGACTTCATTTGAGGACTCAGTTCATACAAAAAACTGGGGCTAATCAATGGTGGCTAGTTAATTCAAAGCAAGAGGGGTGATTCTGCAGAAAGCTGCTAAATGGGTTAGGTTAATTGGAATTAGTTGTGGTTACATTAAGACAGGTCAGTGACTATTTATCTAAGATCAGACAGCAAGTGTAGATCAATCAATTTCAGCCATAGACTGCCTCAGTGCCAATGGGTATTCATCCACTTTATTCAGAAAGTGCATCTTAAAAGTCTGACTGTGATCAGCAAGGCCAAACTTAGGTGAAATTGAACCTTAAACAAAGTATTCCATGAGGTCTCCCTTTGGCACACTGTCATCACTACAGTCTCATTGTCCCTCATGTGTTTTTCCCATCCTGGTCACACAAAATCCAAATTACTTATTTCTTCTTTTTCCACACTTTGTCTTACTTTTTATCTTTTTCCTCCATTCATTCAACACCCCATAATTGACCAAGATCACAGTGTAATAAGTGTGGAGGAAGTAAATGAATCAAACCAGGGGTCGGAGTTCACTTAGTCACCCATTAGTCCTTGAGTTCTAGATGCTCTGTAGTGCAGTGTAGATCTTCTTTTCAACTTTTTCATTCCTAGAAGATATGAAAAAAGTCATGTATAAAGAAAGAAATTCAGTCTTATTCTTTCTTTCAAGGAAGCAAAATGTTGCATCCAAAGTTCAATGTTCAAAGCTGACTCATTCCTAATAAACCAAGAAGACAAATGCTTGCAAAATATATAAATCCTATCTAGGAATAGTGTCTTCCTCAAATCCCCTCCACAAAAGATAATTTCCTTCTTTTTACCCATCAAAGTGAAAGCATAAATGGTCTGATGGAAGAAAACAGATCACTTGCATAAATGCAGTGCAGCGTCATGGAGTATGTGCATTTACCACAAACAAGAAATCATAGCCAAAGAGCCAGGTACTGTGAGATGATGATGCTACTTACTGTGCCACTATGCCAGTGATTTTATCATACTTCCTGCACAGACTACCACTAATTGTGACTTGTGTACAATGTTGATATCTGACTGTGATGGAAAGTGAAAGCAATTATAACTAAAAACAAAACAAAACAAATGCTATGCTGTCCCAAACCATGAACAACACACCACATATAGTAACATGACATGTTTAATACACTGTCTCACTCCCTCCTTTGTACTTAAAAGAAATTATGGCCAATTTGCTACTTTCAGATATACTGTAAACTATCACCCCCATATACAGTCATTTACATCAACAGACAGTCCTCATGCCCATCAATTTCAGCCACTTTATTGACTATGTATGCTTCAGATGTCTGTGGTAGAAAGAGCCACACCTCAAATGCCTTATTGAGATAAAAATAATAAGCCCAGTAATGCATTTCAATGTTTTCACACAGTGGCCACAGTAAAATATTCCAATTTGTTTCACAAAAATAAACACATATCCTGCAAATCCAAAATAATGACTATTTATCATGCATACATGGCAGAAGGGTTAGTCATTATCATCCATAGAGAACCCTCTTGCACAGCAATTATAATAACTTTGTTGAGTGTATACAGCTCAGACGTCTAAATGTAATAAAATAGTCGCCACAGTAATGTACTTTAGCTCTGTTTCATACAAACAGTAGTGAGAGTAAATCATTCTAGCTTGCTTTAAACATTTGGTCTCCAAAGGCAGAGCAGTGACTGCTTAGCTTGAGGAAATGACAGCAGAGTCAATCACTTTCATCCACACATATCTTTTCATGCTCAGCAACTGAAGTAAAATTTGATGACTGTGTACACCACAAATGCTTGACTGTGATAAAGGAAATGTCCATAGTAACAAATTTGAAATTTGAGTCCCACAAACAGTAGCCACAGAAAAGTATTACAACTTGCTTCATATACATATTAGTTCTGCAAAGCTAAAATAAAGACTGCTGTTTAATTTGATCAAATGTCAAATTCAGTCAGTTTCATCCACAGAAATTAAATCCAGAGTTCTTGACAGTGTCCAGAAATATCAGATTGTAAAATAATAATAATAATAATTATAATTATAATAAATGGCCACAATAATTTATTTTAATCCACCCTCATACATTCAGATGCACCCAATTAAAGCAAATTTCATGTCTATATATTCCTCAGATATCTGCTAAGAATTGGATAAATGCATAAATACATAAACAATGGCCATGTGCATTTCAGCTTATTGCTAGCAGAACCATATATATAACACCCCCCCCACAACCAAATGCACCCATTAAACAGCACATCATATTGATTTGTATATTCAGATGTCTAATTAGGATCAGATGAATTAACTACTACATAATGACCCTATGCATTTTAGGCTGCTGTTGTCAGAACTATACAATGCAACCTATTGTAACCCTCCTACACACACACACACACACACACACACACACACACACACACACACACACACACACACACGCACACACACACACACACACACACACTCTTATCCTGACTTAAAATAAAAAAAAAAACTTCATTAATATTGGCTGGTAGTGGTATGCATAGTGAAGTAAAATAAATATTGCTCCCTTATTTTTGTACTCATATAACTATGCAGCCATCAATTTATTTCTTCTTTCACTATAAGTCTCTGTGGCAGCCTGAGCCAATAGAAAATGGCTCCTCCCTGCTTTGTACAGCAGCCCAGTGCACCTATTCATTAGCAGTGCTTCTATGTAATAGGGTGCAATTAGTGTATTCTCCTTTTGAAGAAGTTACTACTTAGGGCTGTTCAAATAGAGTAAACTAATTTCTCTTTTTTAACAGAATTTGATACATGCATGGAGTTATGAATTACAGAAATAGAAAGTAAGCTATTATTTTTAAATGAAAAAAAACTAATAAAATAAAATTTATTCACTTATTAATTGGCTTTCATGGGGGAGGGGATTACAGCCCATCAGCCAGTAACAAGAGCCACCCTGGGGCCAGTGCAAGTACAGGTTGAGTACTGTAGAAGAAGGTTCCTTACTGTTATCTTCAGACAAGGTTGGAAGACTTCATCAGTAGATGACTGCTTCAGTTACAATACATTATTTTAATAACTAACCAGCTAGCTAACTAACTAAATAAATAAATCTGACTGGCTAAAAAGAACGAAAACATTAAACAAGTCTAGGGTATGCCATTTGCATATAACGTCCCTGCAAAGCAGAGGAATAGCAAAAAGAAAACAGATATAAATAACAGTGGAAAAGGAAAATTCATTCAGAGTTGCAATGTATTATTACAAAACAAGTGTATGAACCTCACAGCTTCTTAGCAATAAACATATTTAGTGTTTCTTATTACTTCATAAGAGAGATAAACCAAACCAGAATCATTAGTGAATGTTTAATACAGATATATTTTATGGTAAATGTTTGCCTCACCCTAACTACTGATTTCTTTTTGTTGTAACATTTTAAAACTGAAATAATACTATTGCTAAAGTTAAATATATTATAATAGACATCTAACTTATTTATCTGGCAGTAAAGGAAGCAAAATTAATAGCATTGCCTTCAAAAAAGCCAAAGTCCTCACAGAGAGTTAAACGTTGCATGAAAGCAGTGGACTGGTTATATTTTTCTCGCTCTTATTTGCTCCAGAGGCACATGGCTAGTGCCAACTCATTGCTCCTCTGAAACACATTAAAAGACGTGTGTAGCAGTTAATCTGTGGCCTCATTCAAAGGCTCATTTCTTATGAATAAATGGGAAACAGTACTAACATAGACTGAATGATCTTCAGAGACAGCATCCTTAAATGAATCATTTGAGTGCTCCCAGAACTTTAAGATCTCATTAGTAGGTGAACATTGTGTTTACTATTATATTATTTTCAGATTATGAAATGGAAAGAAAAAGTAATCTGACTAATAAAAAGTGGCAGATAAAATTTTTTCTGCAGACGTTGTACCATCTCTAATGGGTCTACTGCTTTTAATCGAATACCACTTATTCGAAAAAGAGCAGTTGACCACTTAGTTAGGCTAAAGTGCACTTATTCGAAAGTGCACTTTTGCGAAACCTGGTTCAACAAACCGATAAAGAGATAAAAAAAATCAGAAAACACTTACTAACATTACATTGAGTGGGGGGCTTCACACCCCACACCACCCTACTTAAATATACCAACTCCGAGATCGCACTACAGTGGGGAACAGGTAAATTCCCTATTCCCCACTGTAGTGTACCTTCACATTTCAGTTCCCCTGAAAAGTTTGTTGAATTGTGCTTCGCAGAAGTGCACTTTTGTTTAAGTGCATTTTCACGTAACTGAGGAACCACTGTTCATTTTCGAACAAGTTGATTTTCGGTCTTTTACAGTAGACCCATATATATATATATATATATATATATATATATATATATATATATATATGAAACACAGAGAATGCAAATGTTTATTTTGGAACATCTGAAGGGCAAATAATAATATAAAAAAATATGTTATTTTCATAAGTTCTCAATAAAATACTCAAGTGAAATAGCTAATGGTCTTTTTTTCTTGTTAGAGCATATAAGAGAAAATCATATCATTATGTAATTGTATTGATGCACTTTAGAGTTTTTGTGATTACATGGCTAAAGCAAGTTTACAAAATAAATTATGATAATAGTTTCCTTGCAGAAGCACTTAAGGCAGGATTCAAAAACATGATCCATATCAAATAGCATGGTGCTCAACAAAATCTGAGGCTTGGACCTGACAAAACTGAGAGAAAGCAGAACATAGGGCCACAACATTCACTTCACCCAAATAAAGTTTATTGCAATGCTGTTCTGCATATGAGCACACTATTTTTAGAAACATGCATATGAAATTATGGTTCATTATGAGGGCTCTGAATTTATGTTCCAAGTTTATAAATATGCGTGAAACAGTACTGCTACTTATATCAAAGGATTTCCTGCCATGATTCCAGTTATGCTTATAAGCACAGGAATATTGTGCATACTTGTAGCATACATCTCATAACAACTGACCCATTAGTGCATAGGTACACAAATGCATCACTGCCTTTGTAATGTGCAGGGCTACTGGCATATTAAAAACATCCCTAAAGAGGATTTTGATCTACTGACTAGAATGCATGGTGCTTCCTGCAGAGGATTTCATCTAAATGCCCATAATGTTGCTGAGAAGACACCTGTAGTGTGAAATTTTCCCTACATAGCAAATATTTCTGATGTCATTGGTGCAATAAACTTCAGTATTTGCAAAGGCACAAGTGAGTCTCCAGTTTATTGTAAAATGCACGTATTCTATTTGGTTAGTGCACAAGTGTTGTCTGACTTACCGTGTTGCATAATAAATATTAGCACCCAACATCTTAGCAGCATACACAACTACAAAATCTGGTGTGGGTTCATCCTATAGCAAACATTTCAGAATGGCAGCACGCCACAAGGCTTCCTATTAGGCATCTTCTATAGTTACAGGTGCTCATAGAGGTGTGGTGTCCACAAACCAGACAGAGAAGGTGCAGGCACACTAGCAAACTAAGAACTTTCCAGAGTGTGTGCTTGCCCTTCTGAATACTACTTTCTGCTACCTAAATGCTTATGGTTTGACACTACAGACTTTCCATAGTTCATGGTTGTGTTATGCTGCAGTTTGCAGAACATGACTGTTGTCATGTAGGCTGTGGCTCAAACATATCTAGGGTCACAACATCCAGTAGACATTGACAAAGAATAGAAATTTAATGCAGCTGAAGCAGCAGTAAAACGAGAACAAGAAGGAAAGGAATGCTTGTGTAAGTCTAATCAAACATGAGACATAATCATATCATAGCTGTATGACATACTGGATGAGTCAAAACTTTGTGTGTGTGTGTGTGTGTGTGTGTGTGTGTGTGTGTGTTTGTGTGTGTGTGTGTGTGTGTGTGTGTGTGTGTGTGTGTGTGTGTGTATGTGTGTGTATGTGTGTGTGTGTCTCTGCGCACGCGCACGCGTGTGTGTGTGTGTGTGTTTATACACAAAGGTATGCAAGTATGTGTAGGGTTGATATTCACTATATTATATTTACAGTATAGCTCTATAGCACCACTATAACACATAGTAACATATTTTTAAAAATACATGTACATGTTATCATATAGCAATTTACTAATTATGCTAAGGTTTAGACCCAGTCAGCATCATCATTATCGTACAAAAGACTACTTGGGATAGGTAGAGAAGGATACCCACATAGGAATGCAGTCTGTTGATTACTGCTAATCACCATGAAGTTGTGGATGGCATACCCTCAGTGTGCATGATGCCCTCAGACATCTAAGAGTAACATTGTGCCTCTGTACAGAGACATGCAATATGATGTGCAGTGTAGGCAACTGTGCAGACGTTAAACAGAATCACTGCTAATTCTTGTAGGACTTGAGCTCGCTCATGGTGGCTTGACTTGTGGTATAGATAAGCTACATATTAGAGGTTAAATGTCCTGCTCAAAAAGCATGACAGTGGATGACTTGTCAAACATGATTGGATGTTGCTTATTTTCCTGTATTGTTGCTTGCCTGGGTTTAGTTGAGGTCAGACATTTCATGGTGTATACTGAGGTGAGAGCTAATTACCCATATCCCAGTATGTCTGGCAGAAAGTTCCTCACAAAGGAGGCAACAGATACATTAATACTTATTCCTGCTGTGTTATGTAGCCGATGTTTCCTACACATCTGGGTAACATATCCAACTGTCACCAATCTAGCACCTCTATGGGTCTGTCCAGAGAATGTTCATTGAGTGCTAATATACATGTTGCTATTTTTTGGACATGCAACATCTTCTGTATTATGGCAACATATCATCCAACCACATTGCAGCTGGTGGCAGACCTCTCCCTGTCATTTGTTGTGGCAGTTTTTTGAGATATGTCAAATAAAATGGGGATAGCACCCCTGTAACACTGCTAGCATTGGACATCGTACAATCTCTGCTCTTTTTTCCAGTCAGACATGTTCCATGATAAACCATTTCTTCAACTACATCATTAAAATATGTTATGTGATGCACACTTACGTGTCTACCACCAATGCCTGAAGGTTCTTCCACAATTTGAATTAGTACTCTGAAAGGTATCATCTGTCCTGCTCTGCAAAATAGTCAAACCTATATGTTTCTGCAACCTTTCTTGCTACAAGGAGACCCAATCTTAATTTGCATTATATAACTACATTTTTGCATGTGGATTCAGCCCAAAACTCTTGGTGTGTATGGACATCAGCTATTGCAGTGAAACAGTGTTTCAGATCTCAACATTGTTCATATACAGACACAGTATGAGGTATGCAAATGTCTTGCTGTGTACTGCTTGATGTGGATGTATGCACTATACTAATGTAGTGCTATAAATGCTACTCTACAGCTTCTGTCTGTTCTACATGTGCTAGCAAAAAAAAAAAAAAACTGCATTGGCTAAGCATTATAATTAATCTGTATTTGAAGTAAATGAGACTTTTTGAAGTGTGACATGCCTTGACATGCTAAAGCTCCATCATCCAAATCTCTTTCTGTGCCATGTATAGAAAGAGTGGGAAGAAAAGAGACTAACATGGCTTAACCAATGCTGAAGATGTTATTCTTTGGTCAAGCACCCATATTCATATTTCAGACACTACTCTTTTATAATCAACCAACATGTCGGTCTTACTATACTTAAAGATGAATTAGCTTATAGGTAACCTGATACCATATTATGCTATACATGAGAAATGTTTATAATATTTTTACCTATTCAAAATAAACACTGCTCATCTGTCTTTGTCATAGCAATGTCTGAGTACCGTGCTCTAAGCACAGTATGACAATAATGCTGATATGCACACATGCATTATGAATCACACCATGTTCTCTGACCTCACGGACTCCAAACCCAGGGAGCAATATGTCACTCCTATGGCCTCTGCCCTGCCTATTCTGGCAGTCCAAACACCATACCATGTCAGAAATACATACATCATCATCACTGAGATCAGTATGATAACTGGAATAGACTCCAGCAAAAAAAAATGACTATTAATAAACTTAAATTTTTATACATATGCTTTAAAAATAAAGTTAAAGAAGCATGTAGAGATCACTGATTGTACTGTGAATTTATCATCCTGTAGATGGTAGATTTTTATATGTGTGTACTGCAAAAGATGTGATGTCTCCTCATATTATCTGTTGGCAACACTTCCCATTGTGTTGTAACTATTAACTTAAGATTGTAGCTCACTGTGAGTGTGTAACAGTCTATTGCAATAGTTTCTTCAATATCATCCTTTTAGGAAGTATTTGGCTGCAGAATGCTGCGGGTCTCACTAATGTATGGTGACAGTTAACAAGAACATGGCTGCTGAGTACTGCAGCCTCATTACTGTGCAGTGGCACTTAACTAGACCAATGCTGCTATGTGCTGCAGTCATCATTACTGTGCAGTGACAATTAACTAGACTATGACTGTGAATACTGCTACCCTTGTTAGAATCCATTGAGAATTTACAAAAACCTGGCTGTAGAGTACTGCAGCCCTCATTACTGTGCAGTGACAGTTAACTAAACCATGACTGCTGAATACTGCAACCCTCATTACTAAGCAGTGACAATTAATTAAAACATGGTTGCGGAGTACTGCAGCCCTCATTACTATGGAGTGAAATTAACTAGAACATGGCTGCTGAGTACTGTAGCCCTCATTAGCATGCTGTGAAAGTTAACTAGACCATGACTGCTGAATATTGCAACCCTTGTTACTATGCAGTGATAATTAACTAAAACATGACTGCTGAGTACTGGAGCTGTCATTACTGTGCCATATTTAGTTTATTGAAGGTATGTATTTTATTAAAATAAAAACAAGTTTAAGTTATTTTAAAGGTAGAGTGAAGGATAGAATGGGGTGCTATATGCTTATCCATATTTTTTTATGAATGGTCTTTGATATGCATGTATTGACTTATTTATTTTTTCAAGGGCTCTCTTTAAATGGGAATGAATGTAATATTATGTCACTGTTTCCTAAATATTTAATGGAATGGAGGTTAAATAATGATGTCTGAAGAAGTTTTGCGATATATGCAGAGCGAAAGCACTTACCTGAAATAAAAGTGTGTATTAGTGTTTTTTTTAGTATTCCTGTTTCTTGTGTGGATTTATACAGTTTATGGTTGATTTGGGGAACTTAATGCAATATGCTTCGGCTGGCCATGGAACTAGGCATCCCGGGGATCAGCATGTCTGAGCAGCTGTCTGCTGGGACAAGGTATGTTTGGGGTGCAGGCATGCAATGGAGGTGTGCAAAATATCACCCCACCCCACCTCCACAGTAGCTTGGCAATGTCTTAACCCTTTACCCCTTTTAAGGCACATTTACCATGTGCCTTCCCAAGCATCCATCAGGGATCATCACTGTAAACACCCATGGGTCCACCCACCTGCCCCAGGATGGTAACACCCGTTTCTCCCCACTGCTCCATAAGTCACCCAAGCTGCAAATTGAACCCAGGTTGCCTATGTTGTATTCAGGGCTTTCACATTTTACACCACTGGAGAGGCACTGGAAATATTTTTTTTGTCACGGTAAGGGAAGAAGTAATCTCATAAATCAAGTAAAAATATAACTTGTAATTCTAATGTATTTACTGCTTTTTTATACATTCAATAAAATACTAAATATTGTTATAACAGACAAATTAACTTGCCCTCTAATTATCACAGTCTCATGATAAGTCTTGTGACACTCACATTAAAGGTGCTCATGTCTGATGTCAGATGTCCACAGAAAGTATAAACCTCAAGGCTGCTTTTAACATTTTCTGTTGCTTGAAGTCCTTCCTCTTGTGGCAATACATTTCAATGACAGTTTTCGTTTTGGTTGCTGCCATCTAAAACCTGTTTAAAACATGATCCACTCACCTGCACATTCCTCAGAGTTGCAAGTCGTGTGCATATGCTGTATTGCCAATGCAGATACCAAACAACTGGGGATGGCCCAAATTTGGCAGCATTTAGGACTCAAAGCTAACCAAAAATACTACTAAGACAACAATTAACTACCACTGTAGACTGACCAGATGAAGATATGAGTTCTTATAAAATAACAAAAGTGGCTGTTGTTTGTATATTTCCTAATGTGATTATCTAAGAAAAACAGCCTGCTATGTTTTGGTAGTGATGATTTGCATATGGAATCTTCATGATTTATGAGTATTCTACTGCAAACTGATTTTATGCATTGTTAGTTTATACTATCTCTCTTCTTATTCATTTGCATTGGGCTTCTGTATTATTATCAGCCCAGTTAGTGTAGTCAGTGGGCCAATCAAATTCCTTGCTTTTCATCTGACATAAGAGAGGAAATATAGATGCATCTATTCAAAATGTTTTAATTTGCCATCATTATAAACTGTTGATTGTATTATTCATATAAATAAATACATACAATAAAAAAAAATAATTGACTACTTGTTCTCATAAAATAACTTTTTTACCAACATGTGTCTATTGTTATAAGGAAGTCCTTCTATAATGCACAGCTTATAAACAAAAAGATTGTGTCTAGATATAGGGATGTCATTGTCCCCTTTTACTCAGCCCTCATTAAACCAAGCATTGAATATAATGCACCCTTTGACATACATCTGTCCAGACACATGCAACAGCTGGAACGCATACAGAGATCCCTTAGTAAAATAATAGAAGGCCTATACAACATGCAATATATGTACTGACTTAAAGCCCTGTCACTATACTGGGTATCCTCCACACTGCTAAGAAGTGACCTGTGTCTGGCATACATGAGATCCCCTAACCCATTACTGGTGGATTTACTGTACATCAGTAAGTCAAAGGTCATCAGAAATATTCAGCCTAGGAAGTGCAATGGTATGGAGGGACAGGTATATTTCAAAGAGGATACTTATGCTATGAAGCAGACTCCTTATCCACATAAAACAAAGTTCATCTCTGTCCATTTTCAAACACAATGTAGATCTACAGATAGGAAACAGAAATTTTACCCCAGGACTGCCCCCTGTACTATTTATGGACAGATGTAGCTCCTAAATTCTTTCTCCTATGCATGGGTCCACTCAAAGTATCTATGGTATGATCCCAGTTATTCTCATTAGGGGTAATATGTAATTATAGACCATAGCATAGGTAAGGCCAATCTATAATTAAATGGGATAGGTTATATGAAGTACAAAAAGGAAAACTGGCTAGGCTTAATGTGGCCTGCAAGGGCAGCTAGCCTAGTACTTTCCTATGAAACAATAAAACACAGAAGGGGAAAGGAAAGTCAGATCAATAAACATGCCTTTTTACTTAGTGAGAGCAGTGTGTGTGTGTGTGTGTGTGTGTGTGTGTGTGTGTGTGTGTGTATGTGTCTGTGCTTGTGCAACATACTGTTAAGGCCTGGACATCTCTGCTTCTTTACTGGGAGGATTTTTAATCCATTTCTTCTGGTGCCACTCTTTACATGTCACTGCTGTGTTTTCTGGAAACTGCTGCAGAATCCACTGAAGTCATCATGCTAAAAAAAATAGATCAGATCTTACGAAGTTCGCTACAACTCACCAAGTCAATGCAAAAAATTCTAACAACAAATTATTGCTGATTGCTTGTTCAATGAATGGCTAGTCCTGATGAAATACATATTATTGTTTATTTCTCATAACAACTCAGTTTTGATTATTGCATACAGCACATCTCATGTAGTTTACCGTTCTGCAGTTTATCTATTTTTTAGAGAGTGCATATGAGTGTAAAATGCATTTTGAAATTTTTGGTATTTTGAGGTGATAATCTCAAAGCAGTTGCAAAGTATCATCAATTCACAGTGTCAGCAGAATAGGGATATATTTTACCTCTTTCATACTGTAAGCCTCTCATACAACGATGTCCATCTCATAAATAATCATGACCAGAATATCACACAAGTAAAACAGTGATCTCGTCCAGATTAAATCAAATAATTTTTACTTACATTGTATTAACATGCACTTTTACTGGATTATACAAAACCTATTTTTCTGGAGATACTCAGGGATTTAAATGAAAAATAGTGTATCTTGATGCAACAATAATGTAATTCATGGAAATACATCAAGAATTACCTAATGCAGGATTACCAGAACCATACAGAAGCACTCTTGGCACTGGGTTTCATAAGCACAAATGTTCTCAAAGACATATATCCATGTATAATACTTAGAAAGTAATATTTAATTGAACATTAATTCTGGTGGCAGCTAATCTTAATACATTTGTCTACTGTAGTTATAATCATAAAACAGAAAGCATCAGACCCCAAATTATCATTAAACTCAAATGAATATTTTTTATCAGCTTATGCATTGAAATGACTTGTTTCCCCAGTGAAGAAAGTAGAATAAGAAACTCTGGCTAGCAAAAGACAATAGAAAACTAGACTATAAAGGCTACTTCAGGCTTTATCTTCTAAAACAGCCATTATAGATTCAGATGATAATACAAAAGTATGTCACTACTGTCACTCATTCAAAACAGGTTCATAACATATGGGGTTATAGGCATAGAGCAGATGATTCTAGAGTGTAGATATATCAAAACCACAACGTTTTCTCTCTGCTTTGGCGAAAGAGCATAGCAGCATCTGGCAACAGCTATTCAAGACCTTAGCCAGTCAATATGTATATATTTAAAGGCATTTCCAGAGGGTAACTTGCAGATTTCATACATGCAGAGAAAATTAGTAGTGTATAGTCCTGTATAATATAGCTTACAAGACAAGGCAAGACAAACCAGTTTTTAAGGCTGTAGAGGTTAAACAGAGATGACTCACTTTAAGAAGACCCATGACAGATTTGACTGTGTTGTGGGGTGAAATTTGAAGTATAAGAAATTCTTCTAAAATGGAAAAATAATTATCAAAGTCACATACAAAGGGCAAAGAAAAAAAAGACATGACTAGGTAAACGCACAATGTAACATCCTGGGTTAAATGAGAAGCAATCCAGTAAAGATGTCCATGTGCTAAAACAACAGTGAGCATTTAGTTATTTTATTTTTATTTGAATGTATTAAGTGGAGTAGAAAACTGATGAATATTATTCTAAAGAAAGTCTGAACCACATGGAAAAACAAGCCATTTACCCATACTGTCTACATTCTGTGCTCTTCCTTTAAAGGACAAGCATAAATCTATACAGACAACAATGCAAATACAAATAGAGTTTTAAGATGAGGAAGTAAGTCAACATGAAACATTATATTGCCCATTTCTTTTCTAGAGATATGGCATTTATATGTTGTTGATTTCATTAATTGGTTCAGATAGTCATGCATCATCAGGAACTGTTTGCGAAATAATATTGAAATACTCAGTTAGTCAAGTTATGATATGGCCTTGTTGTTATCTCTTCTTGAACAAATCATAAAAAATGAGAATCCACACAAATGCAATATTTGGTAGTCTGAAACAACTGCTGTGGTTGATATATCTGTTGTGCTATAATGGTATAAGAACACATGCCATGCATCAGTATTACACACAATTGATAGATTCCTTCCCACTAGTACCTCTTTCAATTGGTTATAATTCTACGTAATTTCTCTGTTGCTATTTTGCAGCTTAGATTAGAAAGATAATATGAAAAAAGCATTATTAAATATGAAGAACAAAGTATAAAACATGCAGAAAATAAATGGTCAGTGATAGAAAGGTATACCAGCAAAGTGTCATCATAGTTTTTAAGTAAATATAATTGGTGGGCAATTGAAAAGAGCTAAAACCATATCTAATTTTATAAGAAAGAAGGTTAATATTTCCAGCAATAATCTAGTCTTTCCATAAACTTCCACACATCATAGAGTGTGAATCTAGATGGACAAGACATCAACAGTGTATCAATGAAAAAGAGGGCCATGTTCTTGGTCAAAAGTCCAGTAATTTTTAGGATTTTAGTGAAAAAGGCATATAAATATTTCCCCATATTCCACATAAAGAAATGTGTGTTATAGTAAGCAGAGTTATATGATATATTGTAAGGTACATACTGCAAGGGAACACATTACTCTTCAGTTTGTGTTGTAAACGGTAGACTTGTTATTTGAAATTCTTAAGAAAACAATTCTCAGTCATATGTGCGTTTACAGAGTGTTTCTGACTGATGTCCCACGCATGTGTTAACAGTTTGCAAAGAAGAGCATGGCACAAGTGAAACAAGGAAGTCAGCTATTAGCAAATTAATGTAATATGTATCTAAAGTGATCTGCAGAGAAACAAACCCCCAAAAAGCTACAAAAATGTTTTCTGTCAACAATCTCACTGCAGTCATTTCACTGACTGTTCTATCAAGAAGAAAATATGAGCTTATCATCAGTTAAAACTGGTATAGATCTAACAGTGCAGAAATAATAGTTAAACAATCTGCTTTATTAAGATTAGAAATCCCTAGTACTTTGGCAAGAGGTCTTCCCAGGAGAATAATTTAAGCCTTGTGTACAAGTGTCTGCAGTCAGTGTTTTTAGAGTAAAATTTTTCACATGGATATAGTCCTTACTTAACTGCATGCATGTTCTGTCAAAACAATAGCTAAATCATATTGATAAAATAAACCAATTTGCTCTTCCTGTCCTAAATTACAGTTTTGGAGTGATTGACTGGCCCCAAAACATGTTGGATAGACTAGCTAGGAAAACAAGAAGAATGCTTCATGCTCACCAGATGATTTATAAAAATCAGTGCATACCAAGATTATATATTCCCGTTCTGAAGGAGGGATAGGCCTTCTTGAAACTAATTATATGTATAGATCTGCAATTGTTTGACTCCAGACATATTTGTTGATCTCACAAGACCCAAATGTAGTGAAAGTTTTGAAACATTAGGAGAATAAATCTAAGATGACTTCTCTGCTTAATCTAACAGAAGCATATCGGCATCAAGCAGGAATGGAAATCAAACCAGAAGTAGATAAAAATCAGGCAGCAACTGAATGTGCCAAAAATCAAAAGAAATTATAAGGTGAAGGACCAGATGAGAAGGCAGCAAATGTGGAAAACAACATAAATATAGTTGCAAGTATAGAAAACTTCTGGAAGAACCTCATATGGATCAGGAAAGAACACAGGAATGGTTAAGGAGAGGCAAATTCAAACCAAGAGATGGAAGTTAATATTGGCAACCCAAAATAGTGGGCTACATACAGACTGGTTTATGAAGTCCATTGAACATGTGGGAGAAACAGACAAATGTAGGTTTTATAAAACTGAATTGGAAACAGTTGCACATCTTGTTGGTGGTTGTGACATATTAATGGCAGAATGACTGTATACTGAAAGGCATAATAATCTGGCAAGACTGTTGCACTGGGGAGTGTGCAAACATTATGGTACTGAAGTGGCTGAAAAACACTGGAAACATGAGCCACAAAGCATCGTAGAAAATTATGAAGTTTATATTACATGGGATCACCCATTACCAACAGCTGAAAACACAGATGCTAGAAAACTGGACACAGTGGTCCAAGAAAAGAAGACAAAAGTAGCATTTATCATTGAAATCACCACACCCAGTGACTACAGTGTCTTGTGTACAGAGAGACACAAAGTCATAAAATATGAGGATCTGCAGGGAGAAATGAGAGCAATGTGGAAGAAAGATATGCAGACAGTTTCTACAGTAGTAGGAACAATGGTTCTTGTAAAAAGGAATCTACAGTCATATTTAGATATGTTACCAATCCATGTAACTCCATACAAATTGCAGAAGGAGTCATTACTGGGCACATTGCAGGTGCTACGAAGAGCACTTTTGGCTGACATCAAAGATTGAAACAATAATTTCATGAACTTTAATCATACTTTGACTTAGGAATAATACCCATTCCCGTCATAGTATTAGAAACCCAAAATATTTGAAGAAATAAAAAAATAAAGATAATACCTAAAAATGTATTCAAACTTCCAAAGTACTTGCTTGGTGGAAAAAAGAAAACTGTATCAATGTCCAAGCAGTAATTAAAACAACGGCTCTTTTTCATGCATTGCTGATTAAGCATTGTGAAAGTGAACCCTTAGTTTCAGTCTCAGTTTTGTAATCATGGTGGGAGGTTGGCATAATGGTTAAAGTATTTTACCTTACAGACACAAGATACAGGGTTTGATTCTCACATGGCGTATTTGGCTAGGCTTAAAATGGCCCACTAAGGGCAGTTAGCCTAGTACTAATCTACGAACCTAAACTGGATCATTACTTAACTCAAGTTTCACTTAAATGTAACATTCTCTGAAATTGTTTCATACTAAATTTTCATTTTCTTGTGTTAATCTGGAAAAGTTAATCTGTGTAGTGTTTGAAATTCAGAAATTGTTTGGATACAAATTCTGCCAGTGGCACTTCCTAACTTTGTTTCAATTGTATGTCCTATTTTTTTTTAATTTCTTTTTTAAGAATTTGTTTAAGAATCATGAATCACGGTATTGTCATGTTTGTGCTTATACAGGCAGGAAAATTTAAATGAAGTTGTATTTTTATAGGTACAGCCACCACCCACTGACTTGTTATCATAAAGTTACAGAAAGCCAGTCTGGATTTAAGTAACCTGTTGAGTATCTCTAGTTAATCTTTGGGCAAAATGCCATTCCTTTTGATGCTGCTCTACATGAGAACTTATTTTTGAATGAGATTGACTTTGACCCTTCATGTGTTTTCAGCTGTTATGATTCCTTCCTCATTATTTTGATGTTGGCTGGATACAACAGAGCTAAACAAAAACTCTCTTGGAATTTGACCAAGGTTAATTTCCTTTCAAATAAATAAGAACAAACAGCCCATTGATACTGGTTAAAGATGGCTTGCAAGTATTTAGTTCAAGTGAGACACAGAAATACAGATTTTAGTGCTTTCTGTTTCTTATTTGAGCAAGTTATACAAGGAACCTGTTGTAACGTGGTCATTGAAAGGCCAGCAAAAGCACTTATGAACATATTTATGTTTCCTAGTCCAGTAATAATCTAAAATGCAGACACTCACTGAAGTCATGTTATTCAGTACTAAGGTTAGAGATTAAAGGCTGTTATGAAGTGTTAATTTCAATATCTCAAGCCAAAAATGCATAAGTGGCAGACTTTCAGGTGTGTTTTCAAAAAGTTCCTATAGCAAATGGGAAGCATCGTATTTTTGAGTCATACCACTGTTTGATGTACGCAGAACCTGGCTGTGCATTATAATATCTCTCATGGGGTACTTCAGAATCATATGCATGTTTTATCACTTGAATTACATTGTAAATGGATTAGACAATTGGGGCCCTTTTCAACCTTAAACCTGTTATACTAGTAAACAATAATAAAAATAGAATATAATAATGCAAATGTACAGGCACATATAAAAAAGCATCGTACAGAAGCTACTATGAAAATATATTTATACTTTTACAGTTCATATTTTTGACTAGCTGTCTTGGCTACTGTTATATTGCTAATAGGTAGGTGCACATGAACAGGGTCCATCAAAGGAACTTTACTGATGCTGGGAATTAATTTAATAGCAATCATTGCATGAACTGCAAATTCTAGGCCAAAAGATAGAGAAGCTGTCAGTTGTATTTTGGGGTACACTATAGCATAGTGAAGGATGAGAATGTGATAGTGAAAGTAAATTTAGACATAACAGTACTCACTGTGGAGGGTTAATGTCATAGGTTTAAGAGTTTGACAAAGATTAATATGTATGTAGTCAGAGTGATTTTAATGGAGATAGGAAACCATCTTGCCATATCCAGAAAAATACATTCATTTTTTCCCATCTGTGTAAATTAACCAAAAATCTAAAGGTCTTCTTTAGTGCTGCCTGCAACTTTTGGATGCTGTTAGCATAATGAAATGCATGGTCCAGCATTAGACTAGCACTAGTCATCACATGTAATTTTATGGCATCTTTTGCTAGAAAGTATGTTACTTTTTTGTGGGCAGGGTACCAAGGACTACATGAATATTTTCACATATTTTGTGAATATAAACATAAAAATGAGAGGAACAGATAAAACATGCCCTGCACAAGATTTTTTTATTTCAGAAAAAGTGCAAGAGCATGCATATACTCTAAATATGTACCTTACTAGACTCAGAATTCTTGAGAAACTATAATTTTAAACATAAGTGATAATGAAATAATAATGCAGTTAATACAAGATACTTTCCTCAACAAGACCCATAAGAAAGGTTTCAGAAAGTAAGATCTGTTTTGTGCTAAGTTGTTAGAACGTGGCTGGAAATAAAAAAATATCTGAAACAGAACTAAAAGGTAATGGAATAAAAATAATAATACTGGCAAGAATTTTTCCCAGTATCCATCACACCTACAGGAAGTCAGGAAGATAAACCATCTGCTAACAACTCTAATGATATCTCGGCAAAGACGTTCAATAAATCCAACAACACTGACACATGCCTTATTGTGAACCCATGGGTTAGCTAACAACCATTTGACAGAGGCCACATGAGCATAAGATACTAAAACAGCAAACAGGAATATGCTTACTCATAATGCCACATCAGATATGGCTGATAAAGAGTAAACAAACAAAGACAAAATATATATATATATATATATACTGTATATATATATATATATATATATATATATATATATATATATATATATATATATATATGGGTCCCCTTCAGATCGTCAAATTTTTAAAAGCTTGACTTTCATATGGCCGAGACCGTATGATCAAACTTTTAAAAGTTCGAATGGTCTGAATGGAGATCTCCATAGAGTGTGGAGGATTTCCGTTTTCTGCATTGCAGTGCGATCTCAGAGTTGGTATATTTAAATAGGGGGTGGGGGTACAGCCCCACAAATGGGGGGTGAAAGAGGGCTTGCCCCCCTGCTAGCAACGTTTATTTTTTAAATTTAAAAAATTTTTTTTTATATGTTCGAACATTTAAATGTTCGATTATATGGTCTTGGTCATATGAAAGTCAAACATTTGAATGTATGATCAGTAAATACCATACTCACAGGCAAAAAGTTAAACTTGTAGCAGATATATGAAAATAGAAGTTAATTACTTAATCTAATTAGTCAGGTATATTAGGGAATGAACAAAGAATAAACCAGAAATGGCAAAAGGAAGATGATATTTAGAGAAATATGCACAAAGGAAGGAAAGTGTCTTGTGCTTCAAAAGGCCACTGAGATATAACAGGGAGCCCTGCTGATATTATGTATTATTTCAGGAAAAATCTATTGTAGTAGTATGACTGCGAAAGTTGACTTAATCAAGGGAGATGATTCATGTTTTTGACACAAAAAAGTTGCTCAAAGTAGTTGTATAGTATGCAGTGAATGATGAATACAAGTGACTGTTGTTTATGTTACAGTAGGATAGAAGAATTGATATTGTAATCATCCCTGCAATCAATGGTAACTTAGGAAGTCACCACTATTTTGAAGTTGCCAGGGAAAAAGTCAAGGCACTCTCAAACATTAAAGATGTGGAATGCAAATCTGGATATACAAGTGTTATTCCAAGATAAAGTTCCTTTAAATCCCTAAAAAGAAACATTTTTAAGACCAATGCCTACTTTTGTAAATTCCACTTTATTGTTGGAGTGGGCTTTATTGATTATTCTGGATCTCTTTCTCATAATTACATTTACAATCTCAGGATTGCTCAGACTTGTTTCCTGATGGTAGCGATCTTCCAACAGAATGTTGCATACATATACTGGGAACTTGTCTTACCAGCTTTTTAACATATTTACAGTGGCTATCATCTTAACAAGGATACAATTAAATTGTTGTTTACTGCTCTAGTGAGCTCACACAATATTTTATTATGAGTTTAAATTCAAAAGGATGTAATTAAACAATGCAATTATGACTATATCAATGTCCTTACAAGGTGCAAGTTTTTCAGCTGTAAAAGAAAGAATATATTTAGAGCTAGAGTATTAGTGTTTATTAACAAATATATAAAATAAGCGTTTCAATGAGATGGAGTAACAGTGTTTATTAATGAATATACAAAATGAGTGTTGCTATGCATCTTAATAAAACAAATAACAGTAATGACTGTTTAGTAATAATTACACAAACACTAGGTACAGAATTAAAAATTGTAAGTCAATAGTGATCCATTTAGTCATTAAAATTGTTCAGAAAGTTAATATAATTTAATATATAATAACTGTATGTGTTATGATCTTGGTTGGAGATTTAAAAAAAAAGGTCTTAGCTGGAGAGATTTCAATTTTCTCAGTATATCCTGTGACAGAATGCAACAAAGTATACCTCATTAACTGATCATAATGTCCATCAAGTTAAATAACTGTTCTTCTAGTGATCTCAGTAAAAATGAGAACAAAATGCTTAAGGTCATGTAAACAGAATTTGTTTAAATAGAATAACATAGACACAGGAATCATAAAAAAACAAAAAAGGGCTCTGAAATATGAAATATTAAATAAAAAAAATCATTGCTTTAAAATGCCCAATGAAGTGACCAGATAATTTATCATAAGGCCAACATGCCTTTTCCTATATTTAAGATACTAATATATGGCATAATTATATTTATAAACAATGGAAGCTAGTCAAATTCGCACATTTATAGACCTGTTATATAATTTACTTCTAAAAAAATAAGATGATGGTAAAGGAAAACCAACATAAATAGTAGCTGACACTAAATACGCCAGAGAAACAGAATCTAAAATGCCTTAGGATATAATTTCTGAGTGCTATCATCTCTATCATAAAAAGACTTTATCAGAATCTTACTTCCAATCAAATCCACTACATAAAAAGTTAAAATCATCCAGTCACATGCAGTCAATCAAAACAGTTACAATTTAGAAACTGTCTGCTTGAGAAAAGTTGGATTTATGTCACAGCTGCTAACAAACGTGCCTAATTTCTAATTTATCAGTGTCTCCACTTCTCACCTACATACAACTGCTCAAACCCCACAAAATGACATTTGAACAAACAGCTGAATTTCTAAACAACATTTTATCCTTCTTTTTGTTTTTGATAGCAAACATGTTGTGGGCTCTTTGTAATAATCGTAAGGCTGTTTTGCCTATGTAATAAGTCAGCAGGTTTCACAATGTGTTATATTAGCAGCACTGGCTTATTAAACACTAAAATGACCATTGCCACCCAATTTCTGCATAATTCTGGGCATTTGTTTAAGGGATGTTAGTCATAAATCTAAAATATTTACAAATTCCACATGAACATATGTCCCTTGGTTTATTGCACGCTTTATTTATTATAATTCTACTGCAGACATTGTCTAATATAGCCTTTAAGTTGGCCACTTTTTTAAACAAATTTCAGTTTGTGGCCCATACTCTCAAATAAGTCATCTTGACCCTGAAAAATCTTCAAGTTGTTATTAATAGGATACCAAATAGCTCCTATGTCAACAGAAAAGTGTAAGGTAAATGAAAGTTGATTGCCTGTTAAGACATGTTTTTAAATGTCACCCTGAGAATCAAATGGTCTTATAACTGGAGTATAAAATGTGCTCCTTTTCTTTAACATCATAAGAGTTTATCAGTAGTAGAGGAGGTATAAACCCTATCTAAAGTCATGTTTTTAAGGTCACATGCTCCTGTTCAAAAAAACACATCATCTAATGCCATTCTCTTAAAATTCAACTAATTTATCCCTTAATAACATTCCCTTTAATGAACTTGGGGGACTGCCCTTAGTAATCAAATGCTTGTGACCTGGCATGGAACTGAAGAATTGTTGAAAAAAATGTATACCTCCTCTCAAATATTTTGAGTCAGTTTTGGAATTTTCAACTAACTGGTCTAAACATCACATTACTTTACCCGACATCATATTAGAAATTTTACCTTACAAAAGTACTTTCAAAACAAATATTTTTGGAAAACTCACATTCAGCAGTTCATATTTACATACTAAAAGTTAAAACCCATTGCCACCAAAAGGAATTTCAACACTACATTATCAGCCACTGCTAAGAAAGTAAAAGCAGGCATGTATGCTGTTAAATCAAGTGGTAAATCCATTTTCACTTCTAATACTGAAGTGAATATGGGACTGTGAAATGTATAAAATATAAAAAAGATCCTCATGGTTCACATTTCATACTTAGTGTGTGCTGCAAGTGGTCAGTTAGACCTTTTATATCACAGACTCACTCAGTCCTGGAATATACCTGTTATTTTGCTACAAACATAAATCCAAACTGTAAAAAAATGTTGATATAACATATTTCCAAAATAGAATGTTTTAAATTGTATTAAACCAAGAGTTAAGTGCTTTTTCATAATAAAACTTCATCAGAACTGTTTATCTCAAATCCATTCATCACATAAAATCATTTCATTAAACAGTGTGACAATCAAACCAATCACATAATCACTATAATAACTTATTCAATGTTAACAATAAAAAGTCATTATTTTTCTAAAAACCTTAGGCTTAAATGTGTGTATAAAATTAAATAATAATGAAAAATACCACTAATTCATAATTGCAAAGCTTCATACCCTTTCAGCCATTAAAAGTAAAATATTATTAATTGTAATAGGTTAGTATAATCCTGCCTTGTATCATGTATCTAATAGTAATTCCAGTGTACCTCTTATGATTCTAACTTATTCTCCCTGTTACATCCCTTTCTTGTTTGTATGCTTTCTGTAATACAAAATAAATAAATAAATAAATAAGCAAATAAATAAATAAATAAAAATAAAAATTCTTAAAACCCTTGCAGGATTTTGAGTGTTTAGCAAGTGCAATGGTCAGGTCCCCTTTTTAATAGCATAAACACGCTTATAAATTCTGGTTCACAACATCTGCTTCATTTAACCAACATAAAAGGACCCACATACTAGGAAACCTGCCAAGTTAACTACCTCCTTGGTCACACAGATGAATTTCCCTTCACAGGCAATTAATTTACAATATGAGGGAACTGTAGTATTTACTATGTCCTTGATAAATCTACATTGAGAACAGGACCCACTTTTCATCATTCCATAATTGATGTTGGTCTATTAATTCTAAGGTCCTGCTACCCCTTTTCCAAAATGGCTTTAATATTTTACCTCCTTTTGTACACAGAACCTGATGTTGCTCCAAATCAGTTCAAAAGCCCTGCAGATTGAAAACCCGTGGTCCAATTCCATTCTATTATACCCCTTGCTTCAAAAGTAATGTGATCCAAAGACAGTACCATTGCTTTACTGAAATTATTGTCCTTCTCCTCAGATATAGAACCTAGTTCCCTTAAAAGGGGTCTGGTGACAAAACCCCTTTTTTCAAAAACCTACCTCATCATGTTGTTGAGAAATGCTATGGGTTATCCCCTGCCTACAAATAAAGCTTTTAGATCTAACATCATAGAGTATTTCCTTACTTCTGGTAGTCTTGAACCCTAATCAAAAGCTGCTAGCCCAGTTCTGCAAACTAATTAAGTATATGTCCAACTTCATCTTTTTCTACATCAGTCAGTTTCCTGTCCAATTAGTAATATATGGTTTATGTCGAGAGTATAAAGAGTTAATGTATTCCAGTCATGTAATAAGGCATCAAATGCTTTAGTGACCTCAAGATAAATCACTAACATTATTTCTTTTGAGCTAATAATGTGAAGAACCTCTCAAAGAACGTTATCTGACAAATCACAGGGGATCTTCCTTTTATAAATCCACATTGTGTAAGATTCAAATATTGCTAGCAGTGTGGGCATCGCACCCGCTTTACCCATTTCTTAGCTATTAGGGAAGCTCACCACTTAAAAATAGGTACTACCTGATATTCATATAAACAGAGATTTAGAAAATGAAAGACCACAGACAAATCTATGTGGTGAGAGCAAAGGCATCCTGATATTTGGTTGCGCACTATGTTGGATAAGCCTAATACCACTGAGAATGAAATTGTAGCTAGAAGTCAAGCTGAAGGAAAATGTTCTTGGGCTTTCAACAATGGCAAGTGTTTGTGGACTGCATGTAAGTTTGCTCATTTATGCTCTTATTGTGGTAAGGGTCTTGCAGCAGCTAGATGCTGAGCTAGGATAGGCCCCTTGACATATGATAACTTGGCTCTGTATTAAGAGAATACCACTGCCTTGTCCCAGAATAACCTGATCAGGTGTAAACAACTTTTTTATAGCCAAAGATTTAATGTATCAAGGGGTCAGGCTAGATGGTAGTCACTCTTACTCCCTAATCAAAATAGTTAAATTGGTTCAGTTGTTATCAAATTACTACTGAATTGTTAAACTCTTTATTCTATGAGGATGTGGTGATTCATAACAATGTTCTTTTTCTTTGGCTGGATAAGTCTAAGATTGATCTGTCTAGTAGGGTTCAACAAGTCCACCTGGAAAAAGCTAGACTTCAGGTTATTTGCACTATGTACTGGTTTACTATGATGCATAATAAAAGACTTAAAGCAGCCTGACTGGGCTTTGTTTTTACGTCAGTTGTAGGCAGGCCTCTTAAGTTGGTAGATGCTACGACCATTTTAATTACAAACCTTTCCTTTCAGACAGGCATTCATCAGACCTAGCAATGGAAGGGCATTCCACCAAAGCACTGAAAAGAATAGGAGGATGGTTATCTGTGTTTTTTTATCTTATATTAGGTGCTAATACCATGATTTTGTATTACAGGGAAGGAAGTTATCTGGATTTTGGGGCACTCCTTTACCACAAGAGTGGCTTCTCAAGCTTTAACTTGTCCGCTTGGGCATAACAAGTCTTAAGAGCATAGTCATTGCTTAATCCAGTGTTTTGGTTTTACAGGTATGTCTTAGTTTCAGTTTTTGGAGGTGTGGCTCCAACTGACAGCACTTAAATGCTTACCCAGGGCTTTGGTTATCTATCTTGGGGAGGACTAAATAAATTTGGGCTCCTAAAACAGATCTTTTCAGCAGAACTTGGTCAGATTTTCACAGTCTTCATTTGTTGTACCCCAAATGGTGTTATTCTTGTCTTTGATTGTGCTGAGACTTCAAAAGCAAGAAGCCAGAAGGAATTCAGCTATTGAAATTTCCAGATGTTTTATTAACCATAGAGTAGCTTGGGTGGCCAGCCAAATTGGATTCCAGGTGATTGAACACAAGGATTTGGATAAACTGAGTACAGACTTTTATGACTAGGCTGGAGTTCACCTGAACAAGCTAGGATTTGACTTATTTAATTTGGACATTAGTTTGGCAATTAAAAACAATTCTTTAAAAAGTGTCTTCTCATGGTTTGTAAGCCAGGAGGTCAGTTAATACTGTTCTTTGATGCTTCTGAGGTGGAGTGGCATGGACCTATTCCATTTGGTGGCCACCTAGTGGCTTTTTCCACTTTCTTACCCTGGTTGTATTTCAGCATCCTCCTCATTTTAGGAAGTACTGATCAGGAGACAGCTTGGGTTACACATCAGACCTTAAACTTGAGAGAGAATGGACATGGTTACACCAACTGGCAAAAGGTTAATGTTACAAACTGTTTTATGATATGGTTATGAGGTTATTTTGCTGTGGCATCAGTAATGTCTATTCATTCAATAAATGACTGCAGTGCCATATTTATGTCTTTATTGACTCAGCTTAGAGGACAATGGCTGATAAGGTTAATAGCATTGTGATTATAAGTAAAGAGAATTACTACAATGTAATACTGGAAATGTTAGACAATGTAAGTAGCTCAACAAAAATAAAAAAAAAACAAGTCCAATCGGCCTATATGACATTTTTATTTAATATTTACTTTAGAAAGCAGGTTAAAGAAACTGCTCCCAGTAATTCCATCTTTTACTAGAGCTTAATGATCCTGGGGTGCCTTCTGTGCGGAGTCTGCGTGTCCTCCCTGTGGTCGCGTAGGTTTCTCCAGGTGCTCCGGTTTCCTCCCACATCCCAAAGACATGCAGTAGGTGGATTGGACACTCTAAATTGGCCCTAGGCAAGAGTGTGTGCATGTGTGTGCCTTCTGTGGAAGGTTGGCCACCGGGCTGGCAACTCGACACTGTAAAACTCCACTGCCAATCATGAGCAGACAGGTGATCCGCTGTGGTGACCCCTAACCAGGAAAAGTCAAAAGAAGAAGAAGAAGAAGAAGTAATGATTCCCACCTTTATTGGAAACTGGCAGTAAAACTTTTGATAGAGGGTATATCTTTGAAGAAGTTTTGGTTTTATACGTAATTAATAGGCATGTGGACTGGGAGACCATTGAGGTAACCTAGCCTGATTTCAAGACAGTTCCAGAAAACTTCCTGGTTAAGTAACTTAGTCATGCAATAGGCAAAAGGAAGCTAAGGGATTCAAATTCGGGCCTATAGGAAGGCAACTGATTAATGGTTATATCATTCACCTTCTGTACTAACTGCCACTGGTCTTCCATTCTGCAGAGTGATCATGGCAGAAATTTGAATATAGACTCTCTCTTGTATATTAGGGATGTGGTTTAATCAACTAATTCACAGTAAACATTCAGCTTTATTTTTTCAGTTATTGCTGCTCTTTCTCAACTGAACAAAGATTGACAGGAGTTGGGAAGTTGCAGGCTCATAAATGTGAACAATTATACTAAATTCCTCATACTTGTCTTAGTGACCCACTACATGCCAGTTTTAGATCTTGTACTTTCTTCACAAATGGGATTTATAAAAAAAAATAGATTATTATGGTCAATATAAGACTTCTTCCTGATACCGCAGCAGTACTTCACACTTCATCAGATAGGCAGGGAGAGTTGGGTCATTACAGATTTTGTGAAGACTTACAGTACTCTCTACTGATCCTGTATACTTACTATGTTAGTAGTCTTTTGGCTGGGCTCTAACATGATGAAGTAGATCAGACTATTGTACATTCACCAGTCAGCTCAGGACATGTAAAACTGAATTTTGTTGCCTTCTTTATTAATCTTTCAGGTGTGAAAGGAGGTCCAATTTACCCTTTTCCATACTCCATGGCAGTAGACCCATTATGGCAGTATAGTTAGGCATTACCTTTGATTTTATATTGGTTTAAGTAAGTGGTAGCCCCAGGCATTTTGTAGCTGTATGCAGATAACTGTTTATTAGCTCTTCCTTAGTTGGCTCAGTCTCGTGGAGTAGTAGTGTGCCTTTAAGAGAATTTTAGTATGTTTTCTTGTCTTAGTATATGTATGAATATATCAAATAATCTAGTGGTCCATCCTTCTCAGTATTTGAGTGTGCTATAACTTTTTTTTATCTAGGTTTCATAATAACATGTAGGTGAAAGGCACTTACAAAGAGGAGCTATGCAGCATTGTGACAACAGAGCAGGGGAATATAGACTGAATGGAAGAATCTGCATTTATCCTTTCCCTTGAACAAGGCAACCATCGTGATGCTACTCTGTTAAACGTGTTCAGGTATGTGCTTCATTTTCCAGTACTGAACGCATCCTCTGAAATTATAATGTAGCAGGTGAAGCTTATGACATTTATCTGGCAAATCAAGATTTCAAAGTTTAGGAGTATCTGTATCAATCACAGCTTATGGAATGCTATGAAGGCCCAAACACGACTTGCATTAGTTGGATTTCTAAGTTGTCAGTTATTGAGGGTAGAGAGGGGTCTTCTTTGAAGCCGATTCATGAAGAAGTAAATATGTTGCCATAACATTGACTGTGGGTTAATATTTATTTGTTTATTTAACATTTGTTTACTGGGATAGTCTAACTAAGCAGAGCTCATTTTCAGGGGAGGCCTGGGGAGAAAAGCTCCAAAGCATTTACAAATTACATGGGTTTCACAACTTACAAACATCTTAGAAGATTACATTAAATTACAAAGACAAGAATTTGATGAAGTTCATACAATGAATTAAATGACGTAAATTAAATTGTATATTCAGAATTTTGAACAGGTAGGAGAATTAAGTTCGACAACAGATAAATGAGTGCCCAAGTTAGTAGGAGTATGGAATAAAATAGTATAAATAAGGGTGTTGTGAAATGAAATATAGTCAAGTGGGATAGAAAATAAGAAAAGGGGATAAAGATTGGATGAGGTAAGAAGAAGGCTAGAGGAAAGGAAAGAATTTAATGGGAGAGGGAAGAAGTGTGAGAATGAGTGTGATTTAGTTTGATTATGTGCAAGTTGGTATGTGCTAGAAGGAGAAAATTACTTTAGTGTTTGAGAGTAGGACGCGGTTAGGAAAAGAGAATTTGATGGTTACTTGATAGATCCTTGTTTAGGAGAAGATAAATCTCTTCAAAGACCTTCCTCATTTTAATTGAAAATTGAAAATTGTTGAGATTTTTGTTCTCATAATGGCTTTTTATCTCCCCTCTCAGGGCTTTGGTTTTGTGGCAAAATCCTGAACAGGGGGTGAAGAGCACACCCCATAGATAAGAATCATGAAAGGAAAGTATGATTTGTCTCTCCCTGATTTCCTGAAGTTGGATGTGTTTATATTTATATTTTTATTTATAATTGTAAAATACAGTTGTTCATATCCTCATTTTTGGAGCAATCTGCAGTTAAGCATTAATCATTCCCTTTTTGGGTCTGTTTGCCACTGTAATGGTGATAACATCATTGAACAGGGTGATCAGTTAAGAATTAGTAGTCATTTAAAATACAGATAAGTTTTTTGCTATGCATAAATGGATGATTGCTGAGGATATTTATATGGCCCTAATGTATTCCTCTTCCACAGCTCCATGCCTTGATTATCTCCTGTAAGACAAAAAGACAAATCCGCTCTATTAGTTGGTCACCATGATGATGATCTGATAGACAAGTGAATATCGTCTAATGTAGGAACAGCAATGCAATTTGAATGTTGCTCTGCACTTCACTGGAAATTGGTGTAATGGCAGTAGTTCACTCAGAAGTGTCATAATCTATTTCATGGATGTTCTGCATAGTACTGATGCTGCCAGACCCATGGTGAAGACTATGCTCATATAAGCAGGCAATGTCTTTAAGGTAAAAAAAAGTTTGGGACCTCTTTTTGGATTGTATGAGCCATGACATTAATACTTAATCCTTACCACTGATTCAGTGGATTGTAGGGTAAGTGGACTTCCTAAGAAAGAGCAATGATGGATCATTCAAAGTATGAATGTGTCTAAAATGTCCATCACTTCAGATGAGGAATATATCCCTCAGTTCAGTTGTAGGCTGCTGGTTTCAAAGTTATTTCACCTGAAATACAACTTATGTCATACTGACTTCATGAATTTGAAGAATAATTGCCAGGGCAGTTGGAAAAATTTCACTGTACAGATTCTGCTGAGCTGTACTTATCTTCACGGAAGTTTTATATCAGTGTGGTATCATCTGTATTATTATTCTTATTTTGTATACTTGTTATAAATGAGAATGTTATTTCACAGAGGTGATTTGGGTGGGGGGCTTGGTGCTTATTGTTTGCTTTCTATGCTAAAGAACATATTCTTATCATGTACTTACTTGTCAACTCTTTAAAACTAAGATTTTTTTTCCGGAGAAAAAAAATCTGAAAAGTATATGCTGTTGTAAAAAGTAACCATAACAGCAGTCTATGGTGCAGACATACATATATTGTATTTCTAGGCATATAAATAAATTCAGCTTTGCAGAGTCTTCTTTAATGAATGATTACATTTCAACACACAGACTCATATCTGCTCAATACATCACACAGAAGTCAACTAACAATGTTTTTTCAGAATCTTTTCTTTCAAACATGAATATGGATTCCTACAGAAAACAACATAAACCCTTAACAACTACATAATTTAGTTTAAGCATAATTCAACCTTCACTTCCTGAATTTTCTTTGAGTCATCTTTGATAGCAGCGATGTTGTGTTAGCAGTCATTACTAGTCATGAATCACAAATTAATTTCATTGGGAGAACAGATTAGAATCATAGTGAGTCTTCACTTTTTCTGCAACTGCAAAAGGATGCTTGCTCATTGCTTCTCATCTTAGGAAAGGTTCCAGTTAGGAACACAGTTTGCTGGATGGCATCTATTGCTTTTGCTTTTATTAAATTGATGATACCAGAAATTCCTCTGGAAGTGATAGGTTCTCTAAAATATACATTATTGTGTACCATCTCTAAAAGGTCAGATTTATACTTGAAAGAAACTTGACGCATAGTTTCTTTCATTGATTGCATCCAACAATAAGGGTCATGAGAAAAGTTTCTTGTTAAAAATCACATTTGCAATGAAATTCTAATAAGCTTAAGTGCTGATATGGTATGTGACTTAATTTCAGTGACAGTCCATCTTAAAGAATAAAAAATATAGAATAGAATCCACTGCTCAGCAAGCAAATGCTGTAGTTCCGTAAAGTAAATATAATGTAGATCACAAAGGAGGCAGAGTACAGCAGAAGTAAGAACAAAACTCCAGATTTAATTCCAAGAATGTGCACTTAAAACATACGGATGAGCGCTTTTACCATTACAGCTTCTTCAAATCCTTGTGTAAAAGTCACAGTAGACCTCCCCTCATATAAGCAGCTCAATTAATCAATTGAAAACAATTAAAAACAATGTTGGAGAATTTAAAGAACTCTCCCATATTTAAGCATGTTAATGTAAAGTAAGACAAAAATATAAAACATACATAGTGACCTAAAAACATGTAAATAAACATTCTGATAAGTTAATGTTGGTAAAATATTAAATATTGATAAAATATAATCGAGAACATATACAAATAAATAATAATTCATTTTATGTTCCTGCGTTGTCTCAACTTAGGTTTTATAGAAGCTCTATCATTCAACCCATGACCCCTGTCAGCTTTCAAATGAATGATCCAGTCAGTCTCCTTAGATTCAGTAAGATTCTTAGTGTTACCACCCCTCTTATTCACAACAATTATCTCTAGGACTCGGAACAAAAAAGTATGATCATTATCATTGGTGGTTATATGTTTTGCTAAGGCATTATGTAAAGTGCCCTTTCTCATGTGGTAAATATGCTCTCTCATTCTATCCCTTAACGGCCGGTTAGTTTTACCAACATAAAAACTCAGGCATACCTGACAAGTAGCTAGATACACCACAATGGGTGTCATACAATCTGCATCTGCCTTGATGGAGAAAATGGTGTGTAAATCCGGGTGTATAAACACCTCACTACTGTCAATAAATGAACAAAAGTTGCAGTGACCACAGGGTTTAGTGTGACCAGTGTTCTTCATAATCCTATCATGTCTGGGGTGGCAAAGCAATCGCTTTAGGTTGCTCTTATTCCGAAATAGGAAACTTGGTGTCTCCCCCACAATGCGTTTCAAGTCATCATCAACCAGGAGAATATCCCAATGCTTGCTAATAATTTCCTTTAACTGATGTTGGTCAGAAGTATACAGAGTAGAAAATTTAATAGATCTATTTAACATATGATCTCCAACGGTTTGATCTTGGATCCTGGGTCCAAAGTATGGTGCACCTGAAGTGGTGTGTGACATGCATGCTTCCTCCATGTATGGTATAATCTCATTATCCTTGTATCCCCAGGTCAGTAATCTATTTCTCAGATTGTCTAATTCTGAGATAAAGCCCTGTTCAGTGGGGTTCAATCCCGAGGCTCTAATGGCCTGTCCTTTCATTATATTCTTAAAAACAAATTGTGGGTACATACTAGACCTCAATAACAAGGAATTGCAGTAACATGCCTTGCGGTAGACCCCCGTGTTTATCATATCATCTGTTAATCTCTCAATATATAGGTTTAAAAAATCAATTCTATGTGTGGAATAATTCATGGTAAAAGTAAGGAATGCAGTTAAGTCATTCATAATGGATAGCATTGATTCCAGCTGTTCTGATGTTCCATTCCAAAGAACAAAAAGGTCATCAACAAACCTTCGGTAGAACACCACATGTTCACAGAAAAGTGCATTCTTGAATAAAACATGTTCCTCCCAATATGCAAGGAACATGTTGACCAAGTTTTATGGGTGGCTGAGAAAAAAGTAAATCTTGATATTGTTTTATCATATTGAAATTTGGTATAGCAGTCAATTAGCTCAAAGGTATTTTGTAGTTCTTCAAGTGCTAAAGTAGTACATTGGGATTGCCTGTTGTTTTCAGTATGTGACCTATCTTTGTCTGGGTTTAATAAAGCTTTCCAGTCCCCACCTATGATGTTCAAATGATTTGGGTGGTTAGCTAATAAATTAAAGATTTCATAAACGAAGGATGTTGATTTGAGCAGGGGCTGTATATATTGATAAAGAGTAGGGGTTTATTTAGGGTATGATATTCACTAGTAAATAAAGCCCATTTTCCATTAGGGTCAGTTTTAATAGAAGTGATCTCTCCTTGGAAAGATTGATTTATTATAATGGCTACTCCCCTATATAAAGAGTTATGACCTGTAACAATTATTTGCTTAACCCATTTCCTTTTCCTTTCCTTATCCCAGAGTTGACTATCCAAGAGAGTTTCTTGCAGGAAGATTACTTTACACTTATTTTGATATGTGAGATGCATGATTAAATTTCTTTTTTTTTATCCAATATCCCCTTAACATTCCATGAATCTATTGATATCATTTTGTAATTTGCTTATAAGGTTATTTATTGATTGATAAGCAAAAAACTAGTAATATAGTTTGTCTGTTTTTGTGTTAACCTTTAACAGAGATGGAGTGACTTCTAAACTCCTATACCCTATGTAGGTGCCTAACCACCCATCCCTCTATTTTAGTGAATATGTATGTATTGGGAAGCAAAAAGTAGTTAGAATTTGACCTAAAGTGATATATACATTGAGCATAGGGATGTCAGAATTACCCAGAATGTTCCAAATGTGAACAATCATCAGCTATAAACTGTACAAAGCCTGCTCCTTTTGTTATCGGTGTCTACAGCATGATTAGTATCTGACCTTTTATGTTAATATGCTAATTGTTTAATTACATGGCATGTATAAGCTAAGAGAAAGTAAATGCTTAAAGAAAGTTGGTATCAGCAGGCATTTATATGTTATACTTCTTAATATTTGTAAAGGTATTATAAATTAACCAGACAACATTTTGTATAGTGCAGGTCTAAAAAATGCACTTTGGGAAAGGCAAACTTTGAAGTTCCAAACAATATATATATATATATATATATATATATATATATATATATATATATATATATATATATATATTCACATTGTAAAAGACTTATTTAATCTTAAAGGCACCGCATATTTTCACATTTATATCTATGCTGGTAATACATACAACATCATCTGTCATTTGTTAAGAAAAAACACACCAGTAGTCAAACTTTGAGAGAGTTCACATCCAGGTCCACTTAGCTGTTTTACCACTAAACAGTGTCACCTTCTCATGTATGCATGAAAGAAAAGTTGCATTTTAGTTCACTGACAATCGTATCTCTAGTATAAAGACTTACTAAATAATAGTTTATGTCTCAATATATTCAATTATAATATATTTTTCCTCCCCCCTTCGCTTTAGGAGAGAAGAGAGATATGCAAAACAAGTGAGGTAAATTCAGTATTTCCAGTGTTAATCATGTAGTGTCATAGTATTGGTTAACCTATCTATTAGCCACTTCATGTGTTTGACCTGAGTTATTGCAACCGCTGGTGATTGAAAACATACAAAACAGTAGTATAGTTGATATTGTGGGATCCCTGAGTCATAGGCACTACCAAATACAAGTTAGTCAGCATGATATTGGAACACTGTTAAGTAGATATATGCACTTACTAATCTCTAAGTAACATATTAATTAGGCTGTTGTATGCAAATGCCTCAACCAAAATTACATCACCCTGTTTTAAGATGTTATTCAGTGCAGAAATATAGGATTCTTTAGTGATATCCCCTCACCCCCCGATTAAGGTTGTTCAATTTGCATGTATAGTTGAATAATACAGGAAACCACAATTATAAACACTGATAAGTGTTTAAGACATGGCAGTATATTTGAAACCCTTTGTTCCAGATGCCATTAAACTCCTTATTTCTTCACAGCTGCAGTGACATAAGGAAAGGCACCTTTGAACCATTTAAGTATGCACCCAGAAATGGGAAGCTTTTCAGCATTCATAACTGTAAGCTGTTGCTAACAAACAGTGCCTTGAGTTGTCCTGCATAGTAGAAGGTCTTGCAATACTGCAGGAAAGAAGGCAGATTTATTAAAACCAGTTACAACATTTTCTTTTATTGAATTTTGTAGACGACAGGCAACTTCTTCTACTGCTTTCTTCTTGGTAGTTAGAGCAGTGTAGTAGCTTACAATAGTTGATAGGAGGTTCCTCTGATGAGAAAGGAATGCTGTGTTAGAAAATAGTTAATTCTATTTTCAGCTTTCCCGACCCGTTTTACCATGTTTTCCTTTCCCAGAGATGTACTGGGGCAGGAAACAAGTCAGTGATGACATCATTTGACTTGAAAGGTGAAAGGATCATGAAACTTCCTGGTTTTGAAGAGGATTATGGGAAATGGAATGCCAAAATGCTAAACGGACCTCGAGGCCTGCAAAATAAAACAGAGGTTTTGTTTCTACATAGATTTAAGACAGAAACATGCATGATACCTTGCTGAAACTCTCCTAGCATTATCTTTGGCTTCAAGGAAAGTGAATTGGGTCATTTCAAGCTGGATTAACTTTGAAGAGATGCAGAAAAGTGGATTTTTGTTTCCTTAGGGGTTTCAAGGGATATTTTTTCATCTTTGTGATAGAAAATTAAGGTAGCAGGCTATTTCATCTGAAAACTAATTTTGTTTGCTATAAGTTAAGTGCAATATTTACTAAGTTTTTGGTGGTTTTGCTTAATTTCAAGAATCTTGGTTATAGTGAGTTTATATGCTCTCCATGTAAAGTTCTTCTTAGCTTTGTATTCTGCTAATATTAGTTGAACATGTGCTGAGTTTAATAGCCTGATATATATTTGCCTCTGAGATTCATTTGTTTGTGAACACCTTATAGCTCTGTGGGCTCTTTCTATTACTATGTCATTCAGGAGGTCTTTATTGTTCAAGAGAGAGCTTAGTATTTCTTTGATTATTGGGTTGAGTTGAGCATTTTCAAAAGTCTCTGGAATTCCTCTTATAATGAAGTTATTGTGTCGGCTTCTGGTTTCTAAATCTACCATTTTTTGTTGTAATTCTTTAATAGTCTTGTTGCTGGTCTGAAGCTTTTGCTTGAGTTCATTTCTTTTTAGTTCATTGTCCATAGCTTTGGCTTCATTCTGTTCGAGTCTAAGCATAATTTGGTCCACACTAGAACCAAATGTGGTTAGTTTATGTAAAAAAAAACTTGCACTTCTGTTTGTAATAGATGCAGTGCATTTTAAGGTCCTCCAGTGTTAAAGATTGTTCCTGTTTTGATCTGAGAGCCAGCTTAGTAGGCTCCTGTTGTAGCTTATTAGTTTTTTGCCTTTTGGAAGTGGTGTCTTTCTCAGGAGTAGAAATCATAGATAGTTTAGTTTTCGTGGTTAAAGTTTCCATTTGATCTGGCTGATTCTCCATTTGATGTCCAAAGTTAGATGCTTGGTATTAAAGAAGAAGTTTTTATTTAGTAGATCCTGTTCTGAGAGATGCCTTTCCCTTATTTTTCTTGTTTTAGGCCTATATGTCTGGAAGAATCCACACCATGCGGTTCAGGGCCTACCTAAGTAGCATTTTTATTCAAAAAGAAAGGATTCCAGCAAAAATATAGATGAAAAAGTATGTATTCATATTCTGGCTTTAATCCTTTGATGTTTATAGTATTTTCTTTTTGCAATGTGCCAGCTTAAGGTCAGATGATAGTTTAAAGTTTCAGGAGCTGCACAGTGTGCTTGCAGGCTGTCCACTATTTCAGAATTGAGGCAAATAAAAGTTTTGGTTGTAGGCAAATAAAAGTTTTGGTTGTAGTCTGAATCCATGATTCAGATAAAAATTATTTCAGAAAGAATTTGCAAGGAAATTTATAGCCACTGATGTGCAAGTTACATCAGACATTTGCCAGCCCTTAACACCTGAAAACAGAATGCTGGACTCAATCTCATATTCTAAAATGACCAATTTAGAATACATGCCTGTTAACATCAATATTGGGAAGTACTGCCCATGCAACTCACAGTTTTCTAGGGTGAGGAAAATGATGAATAAGCCATTAACAATTTTCAACTCAAATCGTACATATTTCAGAGAAAGTGATGTTGTCCATGGTAATTTTAAAAGTGACAACCTTCGTATTTTACCTTTAAAAGAATCATTAATATATTTAAGTGACTATTAGCATCACTCATAGAAGTGAGCTGTTTTCAAATGAATACTATATAAATGACAAAAGTAGCTGATGATAAAAAAAAGTTAAATCGCTCAAAGATCACTTAGCTTACAACTTAGCTATGAACTTTTTAACTATTTTAGTGTTAAGTCTCCTGTCATTCCATATATCAAAGGGTTGCTTAAGGTACACAAAGATGTTATTCCACCCCCCCCTGCGCCCGATAGTGGCAGGACAGGGTTGGCTTACTGAGAATATTTCTCATTACCTAGAAATAAATCTAGGTCCTTTAGTTAGGAGTATACCTACGGTTTTGAAAGATACTTACCAATTATTAGAAGATTTAGATTCCTTGAAAACGCAGTATATACTTTCTCCATCTTCTATATTGGTTACCTTAGATGTTAAAAATTTATTCACTGCAATTCCTAATGAATATGGAATAGAGGCGGTGAGAGAAGTGTTACATGTGACAGGTGGTTATAGTAAAGATATGCAGACTCTCATATGTACTTTATTAGATATAGTCCTACATAACAATGTATTTATGTTTCAGGATACATTTTATTTGCAAGCATGGGGTGTCGCCATGGGCACCCAGTGTGCTAATTCTTATGCAAATTTAGTGATGCATCAGTGGGAAAGCATGCATGTTTTTGATACTGCTTTCTTCCAGCATGTTTTGCTATATCGACGTTTTGTTGACGATATACTTATTATTTGGGATTGAGATGAAACCCTGTTGAAAGATTTCATTTCTTATTTAGAAACAACCACAAACTTCTTAAAGTTCACGATGGAAGCTTCTCCATCTGAGATACATTTTTTGGACGTAACTATTTCTAAGGATTCGAAGGGTTACATTTCCACCTCTTTGTATAGGAAGGCATACTGGAGGAACGCATTGTTACATTTTGATAGCATGCATCCATGTTTTGTTTTTCCGAATATCATTAAAAGTCAATATTTCAGAATTATGAACATTTGTAGGGACATTACTGATAGATATACATAGCTTCAGTATATGGATGGGTTATTTCAAGAGAGAGGATATACTGATGGCCTAATAAAAGACACAAGGAAGTTTGTTGAAAACATAATGGATGGTAATGTAAGTAATTGTAACAGAATTTATAATAGACAACACAAGGCAAAAAATTTAGGTAGAGCTGTTCTAAATCAAGCAAATTTGGCCTTTACGATTAGATATACCAATGGTAACAGGAGTGTTATAGAAATTATAAAGAAAAATTGGAATGTGTTGCTAATAGATCAACGCACATCTGAATTAGTAGGGAGTGTACCAAGGTTTAGATACAGGAATAGTAAAAGTCTCAAAAGGCTACTTTGTACTGAGAAACATACTGTGCGCCTCAATAAAGGTGGACAAATATTAAGCAATAGTACTTATCCATGCAATAGGTGTAATATGTGTAAATATATTGCCAAAGAACAGGAATATGCACACCCCTGTTTTGATTATGTGTTTATTCCTAGATTCTATTGTGTTTTATATTAAAATTCTTGGTTTATGACTCAACTGTTCGTGGTGGTCTGTTCCTATTACTTTGTTACTATTATTGCATTGATTCTATTGGTAGTGGACCTTTGGCTGGCAGCAGTTCTTTTTGTGTCGTTAGTATTTTCTTTTTGCAATGTGCCATCTTAAGGTCAGATGATAGTTTAAAGTTTCAGGAGCTGCACAGTGTGCTTGCAGGCTGTCCACTATTTCAGAATTGAAGCAAATAAAAGTTTTGGTTGTAGGCAAATAAAAGTTTTGGTTGTAGTCTGAATCCATGATTCAGATAAAAATTATTTCAGAAAGAATTTGCAAGGAAATTTATAGCCACTGATGTGCAAGTTACATCAGACATTTGCCAGCCCTTAACATCTGAAAACAGAATGCTGGACTCGATCTCATATTCTAAAATGACCAATTTAGAATGCATGCCTGTTAACATCAATATTGGGAAGTACTGCCCATGCAACTCACAGTTTTCTAGGGTAAGGAAAATGATGAATAAGCCATTAACAATTTTCAACTCAAATCGTACATATTTCAGAGAAAGTGATGTCTATGGTAATTTTAAAAGTGACAACCTTCGTATTTTACCTTTAAAAAAATCATTAATATATTTAAGTGACTATTAGCATCACTCATAGAAGCTGAGCTGTTTTCAAATGAATACTATCTAAATGACAAAAGTAGCTGATGACAAAAAAAAGTTAAATCGCTCAAAGATCACTTAGCTTACAGCAGGACTAATAGCAGGATTAAACAGGGAAAACAGGGACTCATACAGCTTCAAATGTGTGCCCCATTTTAAAAGCAGCGATATTAAAATTAGATATTTACAGATAGTAGCTCCAGAGTATATGATACAGTGATTCAGTCTGACCTGCCACTTGATTGTATTAATAATTTTTAAGAATCATGGAATTATGCTACCTTACAACCCACTTAAATCTTTATCAGCGACTCCTCACTGGCAACCACATTGGATGGCAAATGGAATATGGCCAGCTGCTGCTAGGTAGTACAATCACTGATGCTATAAATTGTCTGCCAACTGCATAAAGTTACAAATAGGGCTGGTTGTGTCCACTTTCATGGCAGCAGTGGGCTTGGTACACACTAAAACACAAAATACAGATTTGCAAGGGAGTGTGTGGATCATGGGCAATGGAATAAAAATTATAATAGGTTACATGGTGATGAGGGATGTGTAGTGCTTAATGATTACCAGGTCAGTGATGTGCCATGGTATGCAAAGGGAACACATGGGTACCAGTGGGATGCTTTATCTGAATATGAATTACACTGCCTATTATACTGCCTAGCAAATTAGAATTTTAACATGTAATCTTCCGGATGTCAGTGGTTCTGAACTTGTCTGCCTGTCACACAGGTCTAGTGCTGTACCCAATGTTTCTATGACAGAAATGAACAAAATCATTTAGGCTGAAAGATGCATTTCAGATATGTAATTGCTTTACTTCATTTGAAGGGAAGTATCCAACTGTAGATGACTTTATATCCACTAAATGTACTTCTAAAAAAAAGGACTGCTGTGAACAGTTTGAAAGTTGGATACTGGAATTTTTAATTGTTGTTACTGATCCAAAGCCCTGCCCTTGAGAGCTTTAATTGGTAATGTAAGTACTCATATTCAGATATTTAGATTGTGATTTTTCATACATTTTTGGACCAATTTATTTGTGTATCCTGCTGCTGCCCTCACCATTCTCACCATTGTTTTATATGGCAGTCTATATTGCACCAATCCTGCTTTTCAAGCGTTTGGAGATTGCAGTATAATACCTACATGCTTTTCTTTTGATTTTCTGTTTGTTTTCCTGTATCATGTTAAGTATCCATGACCATGATTCTGGTTCCCTAAGAGTACTGCCTTGTAGTTTTTGGCATTTAGAATGTCTAGACAATGTGGAATACATTAGACTTTTTAGCATTGAAGAGACATATGTATGAAGTTGAGGTCTATCAAAAATGAATACTTTGATATGTGGATATACTTTTTGTTTCAAATAAAATATATTTATAAGGTCAGCAACATCCTTAGGCTTAGCAGACCTGCATATTCATACTTTTGAGGTTGATTTTGAAACACAGTGAAACATATTCCTTCCATCTGAATACACATATATGTAAAGATCTATGGAAAAAAAACACCAGGGAGGCTGGAAAAAGTTCAGACATAGGTATAAATGATCACAATGTGTGCACAGATCACTTTGTACTGCAATATGGCAGAGAGCAGCTTTGGACTCAGGCATATTTAAAGAAAACAGTGAAACGAAGATTAATTTTTTTTTTGTGGTGAAAGATAAGCTGCATTCTTGAGTTATAACAACTTGCATTTTTGCATATCAACCTTATATTTAAAGCCAGTATTTCAAAAAAAGTAATAGTTTGGTAAGGAATGAAAATGTATGAAAGACACATATAACTTAAAAGAATGCTATCAGTACTACCTATTTACATAAATGCAAGTTATGTTCAGTTATTTTGTTCTAAAATAACTTCTCATTTTGTATACTTAGAGAAGGCAAATATTAAAAAAGTAACAGTATATGAATAAATTCTAAGATGGTATCAGGAGATGGGGATTAATGTATTTTTTCTTAATAAATATAAAACACCTGTGAAAACTATAAGTGCAAGCAGGAAATTAGAAGAAAGCATGCATTACAGGGTATGACAAATGATGAGAATAGTAGCTGAATTTCATTTTCACATTTTATTTCTTATCTGATAATGGTTTACTAAAGTAATAAAATGATTCTACTACATTTTCATATTTGCAAAATGAACTGAAATAGTGACTTTCTCTGTTTGTAGTTCAGGTGCTCCTCTCAATTTATTTGATTGAGTTCAATTTGAAACTGTATTACTGTATTGTACTCTATGTACTTTGGACTCCTGTCTCATAAATAAAAAAAAAACATCCCAGAAGGTGCAGACAAATAATTTAATTCCAGAACAAGTTACATGTATTTTAAGGTGCTACCCCAAACTTGCAACTTTAGTAATTTGCAACTCAACAAAAATCTATTCTGATTATATCAGCAAGTTTCATGCATCAAAATTATTCAGTTCCCACTATAATTTTCTCATATGCAAAGAGGGATTGGATTAGTTAGATACAGAAGTTTAAATGGTGACTCCTTGTCTGAGGAATTTCATGAATAAAATTACTGGAGGTACAGGACAATGGTCTTATAATTAAGGAAAAAAGCAAAGCATGCTGGCTGCTTTCACATAACACACACACACACACACACACACACACACACACACACACACACACACACACACACACACACACACACACACACACACACATATCAAAGTACACAAACATGAAATGGCTAAATATTAATCCCAATAGAGCAAAAGTGAAAACAATTAAAAAACAAAACAGTTATTTTTTTTTTTTTTGCAACCTCCATGTGGGGGTCTGTGCTCCCCACTAATTAAATATACAATGTATGACATTGTTCTATAGTGGGGAAAGAGGGAAAACTCCCCTATCCACACTGTGTACAACCTTGCACGGACATAACACTGGCAGAAGTGATCAAATGACGTTCAATCACTTCTGCTGGTGTTAAACACATTCTAAGTTATTAACGTTTGATCATACACATACACTACTGACACCTGGCAGACATCTAAAAATAGAAACCGGATATAATTAATTATTTATGACTGGTTTTATTGAAGCCCATTTAAGTGGCACATTGCAGTGCTTAGCAATTGTAACAGGTAGCTTAGTAATATATGTAAGGGTACACTAGTTTATATACTAAGTAGCTAAATTAGTAGAGTCACGGCCTAAAGCTTAGTAGGTCCTGGGTTTGAGTCCTTACCACTCATACCATTTTTTAATATAATTTAATTTTTTGTTTAATTTAAAAACAAAATTGTCACATCTACAAGAGTTGCACAGTGCTAAGCACTGCTTAAACATGATTAACAGTTATTACTGCTTGCACGTTGCTAAGCTTCACTAAAATCACAGTTGTGCAAATTTCTATGATGCTCAGGTCCACCAAGCAAGTTTGCGCAATGCTAAGCAATGTGGTGCTTTTTTGAATGTTGCAGTATGACTTGTAATGGCAGGGAAATAGTCTATATTAAGGCCAATAGGCAGGAACTCTGCACCATTTGTTAGGGTCTGTCTAACTGCTGGTATGCCAGGCAGTGTTGGAGAGGGTGCACACTTTCAGGTGTAGAGATGGGGTGTGCTGGAGCCCAGGGTTTGGGCTCCTGGATCACAATTATGAACCTAGGCTGTTGGAAGATGTTTACCAGGGCTCAGAATGTAAGGCTGAGGAGTGGGATTGGCTGGCCAGGAAACTTACCAGTGCTACAGGTATACCCTGCACTGATGAGCTGTGTCATCACCCCTATGATAACCTGAAGCATAGAAAGAGGGAAACTTTGGACACCTGGGTCCAAGAGGCCAGGAATGGGCCTGCCCAAGACATATGTAAGTATTTCTGCCACTACTTTACTAAAATACAAGCTGAATCTGTGCAAAACTGGTATGCATAATGGTGTGCTTCTCTCCCAACAGCTTCAGCTGAGAGGGCTTGCAACATGCAGTCCCATGATGGGTGCCGGGCCAGGATGCACCACGAGTGTGGTAAGTACAGATATATTATGATAACTGTAGTGCAATAAACAATAAACAATAGAGACTGTAATACAATAAAAACTGTAGTGCAATAACCAATAAACAATACCAGTGACAGTAAGCAATAAGGTGCAAAGCAGGATTGTGGTATCATAACATAATTTCAGTAGAGCTGTATGCATTGCATATCTATTGTAATGTTGCTGCAGTCAACTGTAAAACTGCAATAACTGTGGAATGCAAAAGTAATTCCTTGACATATGCATTGGACAACCCACAGTATGGTTCAAGGCTGTTTCCAGGCCACTTTCCGTCACATAATGCTCTCTTTTCCTCCCCACTACAGAAACAGAAAGTATATGGGGGAGGGAGCCCAATTTATGGGCAGATATTGTGTGTATAGTTCACAGAAACTTAGCAGCAATACCAATAAAGTATAAAGCAGGATTGTGGTTTAATAACAAAATGTGTCTAAATAATTGCAGTAGGGCTGTATTCATTGCATGTCTGTCCTAATGTCACTGCAGTCAACTGTACAATTGTAATAACTGTAGAATGCAAAAGTAATTGCTTGAAACATGTATTGTACAACCCACAGAATGGTTAAAGGTGTCTCCGGTCCACTATCAGTCACATAATGCTCTCTTTTCCTCACTCTCCAGGAAAAGAAAGTATATGGGTGAGTGCGAAGACGGGTAGATAAAGGTGAAGGCTGCCAGCCTAGCCAGATATAATTTTATACATAATTTTATCATTTGTAAATATGAATGTAAATCACAGGCTTGTTGTCTTGAATGAAAAAAATGCTGTGACAAAAATGTGGCAACAGTGCTCTCTATGACCCAGTAAAAGCATGTTGTGACCCTTTGATCTAAAGTCGTCTCCAGTCCGGCTAGATGAAGGCTTCCTGCCTATTGTTTTAAGGCTAAAGTTAATGAGCAGAATTTACATGTGGAATGTCCTTTATTGCTCTAAGTATAAAAGAATGTAAATGCAGTTTCTGTCAGCCTGGAAACACCAGGAAAGTGTGAAATTATGTAATGTTTTATCAGAACTACAGTTTTAATTTAAACAATGAGAACCAGAGATTATTAAGCATTTTTGTCTTGAACATCCAACTCAGCACTGCCTTATGCTCTCTTTATGTAAGTAGTATGTTAGAACTGTGTTTTCTCCTAGAAGTAGCTAGGAATTAGAAAAATTAGGCTAAGTGTTTTTCTGTGATGTCATAACTGTACTACTGATTTATTTTAAGTATTTCTGTGCGATCTCTGAACTCTTGACTAGCACTGTCTGTGTAGTAGAAAGTATTGTCTTGTTTTAATTATTTATTATTACATATTTTAAAACATTTTAACTGTGGCTGGTTTGTGTAGAGATAATTTAAGCTCTTAAGAGTACTTGCATGCCTTTAGTAAAACTGTACAAGTCCACTCTAATAGCTTTAGTCCTGGGCTATACTACCAATTGGATATTAATATTGCACAGTAATAATTGGACACCCTTTTAAGGGCCTTTGAGTAGCTGATAAATATTAGTGGGTGGTGGCAGCTGGTACTATCATATAGTTTGGGAAAAAGGGGCACAGCTGGAGAACCTGTGCCAGCCTTTTCCAGGAGTGTCTGTGTGGTTGTATAAATTCTTCTTAAAGTGTGTGTGTGTGTGTGTGTGTGTGTGTGTGTGTGTGTGTGTGTGTGTGTGTGTGTGTGTGTGTGTGTGTGTGTGTGTGTGTCAGCTACTTAGGCAGGTACCCTAGGTCACCTCAAATGCCTGGCTGCTTCTGGTTAGACAGAGAGGGTGATAGAGGTTTTAGCTTGTCCACTAGGCTGAGATCTGGGCCTATGGCTGTGCCAGTGGGGAGTCTTATTGGGGACCTGGAGAGCAAGTGAGCGGCCTGCCCCAGACTGACTGTGATCTCTGTGTGCTCTTAAGGGAAATTGCACTTTACTGTGTGTATTTGTTATCCTTTCCTCTCATATGAGATGCCCTCTCTGGTGTTAGTGGTGAGGATCGAGGCTCCTTGATTGCTGGACCAGAGCATGGGTGTCACACATTAATTGGTGGCAGTGGTTGGGATATCCACCTCACACAGTAATTGTTTGGTAGCGGTGGGATATCCACATCACATATTAATTAGTTGGCAAATACTAATTGGCTTGTAGTGGTGTGGGTAGAGTGAATCCTGTAGCTTGTGTACAGTGAGCTTTGAAGGTGTTTTTGTACTCTAAAACAGCCACACAGTGAATACTCAGAGTTCAGATCACAATTGTTTTATTTCTTTTGTTAGCTTAGTTAGTCAGGGTGAGCAGGCAGCATGTCAGCAGAGGAGTATGGAAAGCTGACAAGGAGCTAGCTGGCGGAGATGTGCCTGGCTAGGGAACTGGTGCATGGAAACCTGACTAAGGCAAACCTGACTGCAGCCTTGGTTACAGCTGCATCAGAAAACAGCACCCAGGAGGACAATCATATAGGCAGTGGAGATATATTACCCTCAGAGAATGAACAGCTCAACCTTTCTGCAGTGGACTTAGAAATCCAGCTGGAGCTAAAGAGACTTGAGTTGGAGGCAAGGCATGTGGAACTAGAAGCAAATGAGAGACTGCGATGTTTGCAGGTTGAGAAGAATGAGAAACTGTTATGTCTGCAAGATGAGGAACAAGGGAGGCAGAGGCAGCATGATAAGGAGATGCTGACTCTTCACCAGAGTCATGGAGGTAATGGGGAAGGGAGTAAATGGACCCCAGAAGCACAAAAGGTCAGTAAATTTTTCCGCAGTTTAAAGAAGGGGATAATTTTTATAGTTTCATTCATATGCTTGAGAGAGTATGTAAACAGTATGAAGTTGACCAAGGGCTCTGGCTACAGTTCCTGACCCCCTTACTCCACGGCAAAGCTGTAACTGTTGTATCAAAAATGCCTGACGCTGACTGTTTTGATTATACTGCTGTTAAGAAATATCTTTTAGAACTGTTTAAGCTAACACCTAAAATGTATAGGAAAAAGTTTCATGAGCATAGACGCAAGGCAGATGAAAGTGTGTGTGAATACGTTGCTGAATTGAGCACTTATTTCCATAGGTGGGTGAGTGGATGTCAGGTCACCACTTTTGATGGGCTGGCAGACCTTTTGGTGAGGGAACAAGCCTTAGGACTTGAGGATCTGGTTAGCTGATAGACAATGTGCTACTTCAGATGAGTTGGGGAAGAAGGGAGACCTATACCTTGGCAAGCAGGGCAGCCCTGTGCAGGAAGGGGACCCCTGGTACTACTCATGGGTCTAAAGGAACCCATGGTGGAAAGCACAGACTGCCCCAACAGAATCTGTCAGTAGCAGGGGAAGTCACTAGTCCAGGTACATATCCAGGACCTAGGGTGAAATGTTTTGAATGCAACCAGTGGGGCCATGTGGCATACAGATGTCCATAGAGGCAAGGTGGGGAACCAAAGGTGAGGGAGCCAGTAAGTGGGAAAGACAAAATGACAATAGTAGGTTGTCATGAGACAACAGGTGTACTAAACTACCATCCTGCAGATTTCCTGAGAGGGGAAGGATTTGGAATGAGGCAGTACCATGTGCTTATGCAGTTACACATGGTCAGGCTAGGAGACAAGCATATGAGTCTGGTCACCTGGGTGAGACCCAGACAGACTACATACTTGCAGCCAGGACTGGTGAGGTGGTTACTCCAGGGAAGGAGCTACCCTGTAGCAGTGAGAATGAAGGTGAGCTACAGCTTCTTGGGGGTACTGGTGGTCCCTTGGACAGAGTGACTGCAAAGGTAGAGGTGAGTAGTAGTACCCAGGCTGATAGTGAGGCACCACTGTCAGAGGATGCCAGACTTCCTGTGGAAGGGGAGCTGGGAAGGGTTACAAGGAGAGAGTTGAGACAGGCTCAGCTCTCAGACCCTACATTGCAAGGCCTGAAGCAGGTAGCTAGGGAGGCACCTGATTCTCAAGGAAAGGGGGAATCTGTATACTGGGACAAAGGGTTACTAGACAAAGAGTGGACCCCTGAGGGAGGACTAGAAGATGAGAGAGTACAGCAGTTGGTAGTGCCTAGAGCCTACCATCTGGTGCTTCTAGCCATAGCCCATGATATTCCCTTTGCAGGTCATATGGGCATAAAATGTACAAAGAGGCATATTATGCAGAACTTCTATTGGCCTGGAATTTCCAGAGAGGTAACAGGGTACTGCAAGACCTGTGAGCAGTGGCAAAAGGTAGCAAGGCAGGAGACAAGGTGAGAGCTCCTTTGATTCCCTTGCCTGTGATTAAGGAGCCATTTTAGAGGGTAGCTATGGATATTGTGAGTTTTCTGAGTACTCCAAGTTCAACAGGGAAAAGTGGTAGTGGATTATGCTACATGATACCCTGAGGCAGTGGCGTTGTCCTCCATTGAGGCAGAGATGGTGACAAATGCTTTGGTAGAGATTTTCAGCGGGGTAGGTTCCCCAAAAGAAATACTGTCTGACAGAGGTGTCAATTTCATGTCAGGCCTGCTGGCTTGTCTGTGGAAGTCCTGTGGGGTGAAGCACATGAAGACCACCACCTACCACCCCCAGACTAATGGTCTTGTTGAGAGGTTAAACTCTACAATCAAGTCCATGCTATGGGCATTTGCAGATCAGTTTAGGAGGGAGTGGGACAAATATTTGCCCCATCTGTTGTTTGCTTACAGAGAGGTTCCCCAGGAATCCACAGGTTTTTCACCCTTTGAGTTGCTGTATGGGCATAGGGTGAAGGGACCTCTAGACTTAATTTGCGATGAGTGGGAAGGTGAGTGCAAGTCTCACAAGGAGTCTGCTGTGGCATATGTCCTGAACCTCAGGATAAGGCTCAGGGAACACATGGGCTTAGCCTAGGAGAACCTGGCACAGGCCCAACAACAGAAAAGGGTGGGGTATGACAGGAATGCTTGAGCTAGAGAGTATGCTGTTGGGCAGCAGGTAATGGTTCTCATTCCTGTCAGACACAACAAGTTGCAAGTAGCTTGGGAGGGACCCTGCAAGGTGGTAAGAAAGGTAAGTGATGTTAACTACATGGTGTAACTGCTAGGCAGATAGCAGGGGCACAAATTGTACCATGTTAACATGATGAAACCTTATCATGATAGAGAGGCCCTTGTGCTGAGCATTTGCAGTGGATTGCAGGAGGAGTGTGAGGGAGATCTGGGGACTGATCTCCTTAGTGAGGCTCACACTGACACCTCAGAGGAAGGGGTAGCAATATCCCTGCAGCTATCTCCTGACCAGGTTCGAGAAATCTGAGCAGTGTTGCAGGAATTTGGGGACATATTCACTATGAAACCAGGGTACACCCACCTGGTAGAGCACCAGGTGGATACAGGACCCCAAAGGCCTATTAGGCAGGCCCCTTATAGGGTGCCTGAGAGAGTCAGACAGACCCTGAGGGAGGAGGTACAGGAGATGTTGGAACTAGGGGTAATTCAAGAGTCCAACAGTCCCTGGGCCTCCCCAGTAGTGCTGGTGCCAAAGAAGGATGGTAGCACCAGGTTCTGTGTGGACTACAGGAAATTAAATAGTCACACAGAGTCAGATGCTTACCTATGCCTAGGACAGATGAGGCCCTAGAGCAGCTGGGTGGGGCTAAGTATCTTACAACCATTGAACTTACCAAGGGTTACTGGCAGGTGCACTTGACTCCCATTGTTAGAGAGAAGTCAACATTTGTGACTCCTTTTGGCCTGTATGAGTTCACAAAGATGCCCTCTGGGATGACGAATGCCCCAGCGACTTTCCAGAGGCTGGTAGATCATATCCTAGTAGGAGCTGGAGGGTTTGCCTTGCTTACCTAGATGATATTGCCATCTACAGCCATTCCTGGCCAGAGCACCTTCAGCATGTCAGGGAGGTGCTGGGCAGACTACAGAGGGCAGGGTTGACCATTAAGCCGAGCAAATGTCAGGTGAGTAGGGCAGAGGACTCCTACCTAGGACATAGCTTGGGGATTGGTAAGATAAGGCCAGAACCTGCCAAAGTGGAAGCCATTCAGGCATGGCCTGCACCTGTTACTAAAAAGCAGGTGAGGGCATTTTTTGGGACAACAGGGTACTTCAAAAAGTTTGTCCCCAGTTATAGTACCATAGCTGCTCCCCTCACAGACCTGACAAGGAAGAACAGGCCAGATAAGGTAGTGTGGACCGCAGCATGTGAGCAGGCATTCCAGAAGCTTAAAGAAGCTTTGGGAGGACCCCCTATGTTAGCCAGTCCAGATTACAGCAGATAATTTGTTGTGCAGGTTGATGTTTCAAACCATGGGGTGGGGGCTGTACTTAGCCAGATTTCTTCAGAGGGGTAAGAGCACCCAGTGGTTTATCTCAGTCATAGACAGCAACCCAGGGAGGGATGCTATGCAGCTGTAGAAAAGGAATGTCTAGCCATAGTGTGGGCACTGAAGAAACTTCAGCCTTATCTGTATGGAAGGAAATTCACTGTTATGACAGATCTCAACCCAATAAAATGATGAAACAGAGCCAGCCAGCAAAATGCCAAGTTGCTAAGATGGAACCTAGGGTTGCAACCGTATGATATGTTAGTGCAGCACTGCACTGGGAGTAGCAATGCCAATGCAGATGGGCTCAAAAGACAGGGAATGGGGTAAGTATACTCAGACCTGAACCTCTCAAGCGTGTTTTTCAAGGGCCACTTGAAAAACTAGCTTGAGTTCTCCGTGGGGGGGGGGGTGAAGACTGGTAGAGAAGGGTAAAGGCTGCCAGCCTAGCCAGGTAGAACTTTGTAAATATGAATGTGAATCACAGGCTTGTTGTCTTAAATGAAAAAAAATGCTGTTACAAAAACGTGGCAACGGTGCTCTTTACTGACCCAGTAAAAGCATGTTGTGACCCTTTGATCTAAAGTCAGCTCCAGTCCAGCTAGATGAAGGCTTCCTGCCTATTGTTTTAAGGCTAAAGTTAATGACCAGAATTTACATGTAGGATGTCCTTTATTACTCTAAGTGTAAAATAATCCAAATGTAGTTTTTGTCAGCCTGGGAACACCAGGGAAGTGTGAAATGATGTAATATTTTATCAGAACTGCAGTTTCAATTTAAACAGTGAGAACCAGAGATTATTAAGCAGTTTTGCCTTGAACATCCAATTCAGCACTGCCTTATGCTCTCTTTATGCAAGTAGTATGTTAGAACTGTGTTTTCTCCTAGAAGTAGCTTGGAATTAGAAACATTAGACTAAGTGTTTTTCTGTGATGTCAGAACTGTACTACTGATTTATTTTAAGTATTTCTGTGTGATCTCTGAACTCTCGACTAGCACTGTCTGTGTAGTAGAAAGTATTGTCTTGTGGTTTTAACTATTTATTATTAAATATTTTAAAACCTTTTAACTGCAGCTGGTTTGTGTAGAGATAATTTAAGCTCTTAAGAGTACTTGCATGCCTTTGGTAAAACTGTACAAGGCCACTACAATAGCTTTAGCCCTGGGTATACTACCAATTGGATATTAATATTGCACAGTAATAATTGGACGCCCTTTTAAGGGCCTTTGAGTAGCTGATAAATATTAGTGGGTGGTGGCAGCTGGTACTACTATATAGTCTGGGATAAAAGGGGCACAGCTGGAGAACCTGTGCCAGCCTTCCCAAGGAGTGTCTGTGTGGTTGTATAAACTCTTCTCAAAGTGCATGTGTGTGTGTGTGTGTGTGTGTGTGTGTGTGTGTGTGTGTGTGTGTGTGTGTGTGTGTGTGTGTGTGTGTGTGTGTGTGTGTGTGTGTGTGAGCTACTTGGGCAGGGACACAAAGCACTGGCTGGACAGAGAGGGTGCTAGAGGTTTTAGCTTGCCCACTAGGCTGAGATCTGGACCCTATAGCTGTGCTAGTGGGGAGACTTATTGGGGACCTGGAGAGCAAGTGAGCGACCCACCCCGGACTGACTGTGATCTCTGTCTGCTCTTATGGGAAATTGCACTTTACTGTGTATATTTGTTATCCTTTCCTCTCATATGAGACACCCTCTCTGGTGTTAGTGGTGAGGATCAAGGCTCCTTGATTGCTAGGCCAGGGTATGGACATCACAGTGAGGTAGCCTATTTTATGGGCAGATATCATGTGTATACGTCACAGATACTTAGCAGCAATACCAAGTGTAAAGCAGGATTGTGATTTTATAACAAAATGTGTCTTAATACTTGCAGTAAGGCTGTATTCATTGCATGTCTGTTCTAAGTTGTTGCAGTCAATTGTTACTTTATTTGCAGATGTCCCCTGCAGTCACAACTTTTGGGTTCTAATCCCATGCCTGCCAACTAAGACATGATGGCTGTCTAGCCTAGTTTATGTACACAAACATACCTCTCAACTGTCACAATTTTTGTAATGTAATTACAACCATCCAATCTGTTTGGGCCATGATTAGCAGATAAATGATTACCTGGGATGCAATGTATTGTCAAATCCGTTTGCAGAATACCTTGGTAGTAATGTATGTGCACATTATGTGAAACAGTTCCATGCAGCTGTGTACCTGCATTTCTTAGTGCTTGGCCCACACTGTCCCATGCCAACAGCTTAAGATGTATGTACATGCTACATTATCTATAGAGGAATTGTAGTCACTGTACTCACAAATGACACTGCACACCTGTAGAGTTTTGTAATAGCAGTCTTTTTAGGGTTATCATCACAACATCACTAATGGTATGTTTTCTCTCTCTCCCCACCCCTTATCTTCTTTAATTTATCATTCTTATTTATTATTATGATTTAATATTAATATATTTTGTTAAATTAACTGTTTTGTTGGTCTTATGGGTTATTTCATACTGGTTTGATGTTAACATACTTACTGGCATGTTACTTAGTGTTGTGTTCCACATAATATACTTTAATATGTATTTGGATTAATCAGTATTATGTTCCTTTGGTGTGCAGGATCATGTACCATGGGTTTGGATAATGTCTGTGCTGGATGGAGAGCATGCTGGCCACCCTGGTGTGGCAGGCTCACCCCGGAAGCTCAGCCTCCACCACTGCCATCTTCGGGGCAGTGACAGAGCAGTGCCACCAGTCTTGGACATGAGTCACACTGCTACCTTGTGGAGGAACATGGGACTGCAATTCCACAACAACATCCCCATCCAAGGTATTCACCTCCCTCTTGTCACACACCACCCTTGTCTGATGTCTTGTCTGCAAAAGCTTCATCGCCTACCCAACTTACCTCCCCCACATGTACCTATATCCCTTCCCCAACATTCCATTCTCACATTAAAAAAAATGGGCACATGCCCCCCTAAAAAATATTGTCCCATACATAGCTCTCCGTTTTGCACATGTGCCCACTGGACATATGTAATTTGGTCAAATTGGCTTGACAACACAGTTATGTTGTCCTCACCCCTCTCTCTGGTGGTTACAGTCTAAATTCATCTACAAATTCTGTCAAAGTGCACAGTTGTTGCTGTACAAGAAATTGATAGTTATGGTCTTTTCCTACACCCTTCCTGCCTATACCTACCTGCCTTTCACTATGTTTTTTCCCTGCTTGCACCCCATTTCACCACTTTCCTATCTCCTCATTTTTCTTTTCTTTAAAGATTTTTTGCATGACGCTGTGTGACGTGACACATTGCACAGCATGGCTAAGCTCTACTAATGGAGCTATATTGATATATGTGTTTTAAATGATAATAAACATGTACAAAATAAACAACTGTCCCCTATTTCGATGTCAAGATCATCCCATCTGCAGACCACTGCATTAACCTGCCATGCCACACAGCTGTTAATTAAAACAAGTGATTTAAGCAAAATATAAGAACTACAAGTTACAGTCATTAAGTGACTTTAAGCAGACCTGCGCATAGTGTTCTGTCATGCTAACTTGCTGAAAGAGAATAGAAAAAACTGGGAGTGTAACTTGGAGTCTGGTGCAAGAGTACACCAGTAGAAAGCCAAGCATGGAATAATGGATGTAAGTGAGGTCTTTTCTTCTTCTTCTTCTTCTTTCGGCTGTTCCCATTAGTGGTCACCGCAGTGGATCATCTGTTTCCATTTCTTCCTGTCCTCTGCATCTTGCTCTGTCACACCAACCACCTGCATGTCCTCTCTCACCACATCCATAAACCTTATCTTAGGCCTTTCTCTTTTCCTGTTACCTGGCAGCTTCATCCTTAGCATCTTTTTCCCAATATACTCTGCATCCCTCCTCAGCACATGTCCAAACCAATGTAATCTTGCCTCTCTGGCTTTGTCTCCAAACCTTCCAACCTGGGCTGACCCTCTAATATACTTATTCCTAATCCTGTCCATCCTCGTCACACCCAGTGCAAATCTTAACATCTTCAACTCTGCCACGTCAAGCTCTGACTCATGCCTTTTTGTCAATGCCACTGTCTCCAACACATATAACATAGCTGGTCTCACTACTCTCTTGTAGACCTTCCCTTTCACTCTTACTGGTACTCGTCTGTCACAAATCACTCCTGACACTCTTCTCCACCCACTCCATCCTGCCTGAACTCTCTTCTTTACCTCTCTTCCACACACATCATTACTCTGAACTGTTGATCCCAAGTATTTAAAATCATCCACCTTTGCCACCTCTTCTCCCTGCATCCTCACCATTCCTCTATCCTCCCTCTCATTCACACACATATATTCTGTCTTAGTGCAGCTGACCTTAATTCCTCTTCTCTCTAGAGCATATCTCCACCTCTCCAGGGTCTCCTCCACCTGTTCCCTACTCTCACTACAGATCACAATTTCATCTGCAAACATCATAGTCCACGGGGACTCCTGTCTGATCTCATCAGTCAACCTGTCCATCACCATTGTAAATAAGAAAGGACTCAGAGCTGATCCTTGATGTAATCCCACCTCCACCTTAAACGCATCCGTCACTCCCACCGCAGACCTCACCACTGTCAAACTACCCTCGTACATATCCTGTGCCACTCTTACATACTTCTCTGACACTCCTGACTTCCTCATACAATACAACAACTCCTCTCTAGGCGCCCTGTCATATGCTTTCTCTAAATCCACAAAGACACAATGCAACTCCTTCTGTCCTTCTCTGTACTTCTCCATCAACACTCTCAGAGCAAACATCGCATTTGTAGTGCTCTTTCCTGGCATGAAACCATACTGCTGATCACTAATCATCACCTCCCTTCTTAACCTAGGTTCCACTACTCTTTCCCATAACTTCATGCTGACACTGATCAATTTAATCCCTCTGTAGTTACTACAGCTCTGCACATCACCCTTATTCTTAAAAATCGGTACCAAAACACTTTTTCTACATTCCTCAGGCATCCTCTCACTTTCCAAGATTTCATTAAACAATCTAGTTAAAAACTCCACTGCCATTTCACCTAAACACTTGCTTCCACAGGTATGTCATCTGGACCAACAGCCTTTCCGTTCTTCATCCTCTTCCTAGATATCCTTACTTCCTCCTTGCTAATCCACTGCACTTCATGATTCACTATCCACACATCATCCAACCTTCTCTCCCTCTCATTCTCTTCATTCATCAGCCCCTCAGTCTCTAATAGCAGGTAAATGTGCATGTTTATCAGGAACATTTAGAAGAAAGCCAGGCATGGAACAATGGATGTTAGTGAGGTCTCTAATAGCAGGTAAATGTGTACATTTGTGAACAACCTTTAGAAATGCACCTGTTAAAATATTAATGGTAACATACATGTTAAACTGGGACTCTGGTAGAGCAATACATCCATATAAAGCCATTCACATAATGATGGATGTAAAAAAGTATGTCACAGCCTGTATGTGTGCACTTAAATCTTGACAAATGCACCTTGTATAACAGTGAATCAGTAGCTCAGTCTGTTAAATGCTGTGCAATTGGAAACTTTTGCCATACACAGTCCTGGGTTCAAATCCAGTGGTATACAGCATTTAAAATGCATTATTGTGAAGCCAGCAATTAATGACTGAGTCATTCACTCTTTATCCACACAATGCATTCCAAATCAAATGTCTGCTTTTCACTGATGTAGGTCACAGGCCTGCAGACAGGAACACACTTCACATATCCCTATAGCAACACTATAAGTACATAAAGTATCAGGTCATGCATTAATATGCATTTACAGAGGATTTAACTCAGGTAATGCAAATGAGGCCCACTAATATTTGAATGCAGCACACAATCCTTTCATAATCACATTAAAGATTAGCACAGCTGCACAACTAGCATACACAAAGGAAGCCCCTACTAGTAACAAAGACTGACAGCATACAGATTTCAAATGAGTACCAGACTGTAACACATGGCCTGATAGTTGTCCAAATGATTGACTTAATGCTATATGCACCCCCTATGTTACTCAAGTGCACAACAAACATGTTGCCTAGTACTCTGTTAGTGATACCATTGCCTAACATACTTATCTTAAACACATGCCTTACTTCGAGTGGAAGGGGTATGCTCACTCTGGCTGTGCCTCTACAATAGGGCTGACACAGCTCCCACCATTACTCTTACAGCTTGTTGTCCTCCAAAGTGTTCACACTCCCTGTCTATGCCTATTGCCTGCAGCAGCAGCTGCAGCCTGTAGCACACACATCTGTATGTAAAAGTAACTGCTACAGACCTACCCTCTGTGATGACGTAGTTCCCTCACCCCAGTAATGTCCAGCACAGCATATCAGAAAGGGCTTCTAATCTACATGAAGGCCTTATATCTTGTTCAGTGGTTGCATGCCATTGGCTGATGATACTGCAAATCAGCTGTGTTGGGTGCAATTAACATTTCAGAACCACAGATTGGTTAAGAAGCAATCACCTGGTGATGAGAAGCATGTTAAAAAGGCAAACAACTGGCTATGGGGAACCAGGCTTTCTTCACACAGTAAATGTGTTGCCAAAAGTTTACATATCTGCACATATCAACACAGGAGTACTGTACTCCATCAGGTATGTAACCTTTTTGTTTACAACGTGATGCATATGTCTGAATAGACTTAGGGGGAATGTGAATTACAGCATTAAACCTTTCTTAGAATTGTGATATTGACACGTCATTGATCCCCAGATTTGTTATCAATGTGGCACACTGGTCTCATGGGACTGTCCTTTTATAGTGATTTAACACAGAAATGTAGAAGTTTAAAAAACAATCCCAGAATGCAGAACTGCTCCTCTTGGCTCGAACAGACGAGTATCACACTGCAAATAATCGGCAACCTCTCTTTATTCCCAACTGAAATACAATACAGGCACAGAGATCTCAAAATACATCCAGGTTTAGCGCTTTCATCTGTATATACCAGACTTCCTCAGAACCAATTAACTGACTGTTAATAGCCCCTTTTAAACCAAATTTGGTGCCAAAAAACAATTAATTAAAATATTTATTTAAAAATATATAAAACAGATAATATACATAATGATGTATAATTTAAATTGTAAAATGTTCAATATTCAATATATGTATAATTAATTAATTGTAATGATGTATGTTGATATTGTTACCTTCATAAAATGATTTATATACAAATAAATCTACATAATGTGTATACACTAAAGATGAGCACAAAATTTCTACCATTGGGCAAACTGTAACTTCATACTCTATAACAAGTGAATACAAGACTCAAAAGACAATCATAAGGCCTTCTTTAGCTATGTTAGAAACCTGGGAGGAAACTCCCAGATATGCTCAGAACTAGTTCAAAATGATGTGAAGATTACTGATCCTACGGACATTGCCAACATACTGGCTGACAGGTTCAGTGCAAACTTCTCCCCCCCCTCCCCCCCAAAAGGAGAGATATCTATACCAAATGATTGCAGCCCCCCAAACATCTCCAACGCCCAAGTGAGAACTGCTCTCTGCAAAGCAAAAAACACAGCATCAATGGGACCTGATGGTGTCCCCGGCTGTGTGCTCCACAAACTCAATGAGGAATTAAACCCACAGCTAGGACAGCTGTTTAATCAGAGCCTTACCTCTGGATACGCACTCAGGAGTGGCGCACTGCAACTGTGGTCCCACTTCACAAAGGCGGTGCCTCCACCGACCCTGGAAATTACCGGCCCATTAGCTTGACAAGCCTTATCTGCAAAGCCATGGAGAGGATCATAATGGACCTCATAAATAAAGACATAGGGAATTTGCAGACTTTGGATCCAACCCAGTTTGGCTTTGTCAAAGGCAGATCATGCCTTTTAAACTTGGTTGACTTTTTCAAACAGTCACCAAAGCCATTGATGAGGAAAGGCAGTCCATACAGCCTACCTCGATCTGGCGAAGGCCTTCGATACAATACCCCACTCGGGTATCATTGAAAAACTCATCAGCTTAAATATTAACCCATACATCACAAGATGGGTTGCAAACTGGCTGAGTGACAGAACCCACAGGGTCAGAGTTGCTGGCGCCATGTCAGACTCAAAGCCTGTCACAAGTGGTGTCCCACAGGGCTCAGTCCTAGGCCCACTCTTGTTTGGCATCTACTTCTCCGAAGTACAAGCAAACACAGGAGGGTTATGGCTGACAAAGTTTGCAGATGACTGCAAACTGGGCGCCATAGTAGAAAACACATCTGACACAGATATCCTTCAGAAGGGTCTCACAGAAACGGATAACTGGTGCCAGAGCCATGGCCTAAAGTTAAATGCCAAAAAATGCATAGTCATACCCTTCGGGAAAAACAAGGTTACCCCTAGCTACCAAATAGGTGGCAATCCACTGAGCACACTGAGCACAGAAGAAGTTATCAGGGACCTGGGGACCCAGGTTGATAGTAGTCTGTCATTCGACACCCATGTAGCTAAAGTAGTTAGGAAGACCTTCTACATTGCCCACCTTATCATGAAGGGATTCTCATCTAGATCAAGGGAGGTCATTGTCTCCCTCTACTCATCACTCATCAGACCAATGATTGAGTACAATGCCCCATTCGGAATGTATCTGACCCAACACTTGCAGCAGCTGGAGAGGCCACAAAAGTTCCTCACCAAAAGGATAAAGGGTCTCAAAAATCTGTCCTATGCTGCCCGACTGAAAGAACTCCAGCTTTATTCAGTCGCTTACCGCTTGCTCAGAGGTGACCTTTGCCTAACATACAAGGCCATGTCAAACCCAGATTTGATGAATATGCTTCACCTCAAAAAATCTAGATCCATCAGAGCCACAAGGGGCGGGAGACTTAAACCGACACGCTATTAATAGGACGTGCTGGAGGGATAGATTCATCACCCAAAGATTCCCTATGCTGTGGAACAAAATCCCGGTATATGTGAGGCAGAGCACCTCGCTGGCCTTGTTCAAGAGAAATCTTGACCAATGGATGGGAGATCGCAGATATACCCCAGGGATTACCTCAGTGTCACTGCTCGACAGAGGCACAGCAAAATAATGGGTATAGTTCCCCATACTAAAGGGGTGGCGTAAGCCACAAAACTATGGGCTAGGCTTGTAAATGCCCTCGGGCAGATAGCCTAGTATGAACCTATGAACCTATGAACCTAATAACTGTATGTAATACTAACATTACTTCTAAAATGAGAATCGGGCCTATTCCTCTATGCCCTATACTTGGAAGTAGGTGTGTTCTACACCTTCCATAAATTTGGGTCTTAACCCAAAATTAAGAATGGTTTCAAACTAATGTACTCATTAAGCCCAGGGTACGTTGTGGCATCACAACAAATCTGCCACTTACTTTCCAGTAACCCTAAATACACTTACCCTATACATTTAAGAACATAGTCAAAGGGCAGTGTATAAGAGCAGCCCGCATGTCCTCCACTAGGGATCTTATGTCACAGGAATTAGATGTTATATACAATCTATTTACAGTGAGAGGGTATCCCAAAAATATGCTCGATGATGTGGTTGAATATGTTAAACAGCAATGGGGTATCAAATATCTCCCATTATTAGGGAAAGTATGGTCTGACAATAAAATTGTGAATAAATCTCCAGATAGGAGGGTTTGTGTCATTATGTATAATACATACACAAATTTGATCAAGGAGATTCTACGTAGATATTGGGATTTATTATCAAGTACAGATGTTATAGGACCCATAGTTGGGAAGAACCCTGTATGTGTGTTTAAAACTTCGAATAATTTAAAGAAATTATTAGAAAGAGGAGAACATAGGGACAGAAGTGTAAATAATAAAAAGGGCACTAGTAAGTGTGGTACATGTGGACAGTGTAAGTACATCAATGAGAAAAGATGTATTAAATTAGACAACATTATAAAAAGTATCTGTAGATGTAGAACAGGGAATTGCAATAGTCAAAGAGTCGTCTACTTGGCTACCTGTTCATGCTGCTCGGCATATTATATAGGCAAGACGGAGAGAAAGTTAAAAACACGTATTTATGAGCATACATATAAAATTAGTAAAGGTGATGTAAAAAATGCACTTAGTAAACATGTCATTGAAAAAGGTAAAGAACACACCTTTAGTTTTGCCATAATAGATCAAGTAGAAATGACAGCAGGTAGTGGGAATTGGAAAGTGTATTTAGGGTTACTGGGAAGTAAGTGGCAGATTTGTTGTGATGCTACAACGTACCCTGGGCTTAATGAGTACATTAGTTTGAAACCATTCTTAATTTTGGGTTAAGACCCAAATTTATGGAAGGTGTAGAACACGCCTACTTCCGAGTATAGGGCATAGAGGAATAGGCCCGATTCTCATTTTAGAAGTAATGTTAGTATTACATACAGTTATTGAGTCTTGCATTCACTTGCTATAGAGTATGAAGTTACAGTTTGTCCAATGGTAGAAATTTTGTGCTCATCTTTAGTGTATACACATTATGTAGATTTATTTGTATATAAATCATTTTATGAAGGTATTTTATTAACATTATCAACATACATCATTACAATTAATTATACATATATTGAATATTGAACATTTTACAATTTAAATAATACATCATTATGTATATTATCTGTTTTATATATTTTTTAAATAAATATTTTAATTAATTGTTTTTTTGGCACCAAATTTGGTTTAAAAGGGGCTGTTAACAGTCAGTTAATTGGTTCTGAGGAAGTCTGGTATATACAGATGAAAGCGCTAAACCTGGATGTATTTTGAGATCTCTGTGCCTGTATTGTATTTCAGTTGGGAATAAAGAGAGGTTGCCGATTATTTGCAGTGTGATACTCGTCTTTTATAGTGATTGTAATAGCACACTGTTATTTGTTTGACAGTATTGTTTTGACATATAATCAGGGGGGTTGCCCCTAGGGGACACACTACAATGGACCCTGGTGTTGGGAGTATAATCATGCAGCAGTATCTGTCACGGCACTCATGGCAATAGCTATCAGTAGTAACTTAGCTGTATTCACACGCTTAGTATGTTTACACTTTGTGGAATATGACATGTGTGATTAAGCAGTGGATACTGCCAGCCATTATGTTCTTGTTGTATCTCTGCATTGTATTCTTCCACGTATGTGATCCTGACATGTGTTTCCATTTTGTTGTTTATAGGAAACATCTAGCCCAGACACCATGCTCCTTTCATAGATGCACAAAATGATAAAATACTGGAAGGCCTTTGTCAACAACTTGAACTCCTACTGTCCAGAGGGAGGCAAAACAGTGGACAGCGGGCAATGTTGTGGGCTGACCTTGTCCATGACTTGAATGCCATAGGTTATCAGAGCAGGACATATAAGCAGGTTCAACATCATGCAACAGACATGATTAATGCTGCATGCAGAAGAGCAGCAGATGTAGGCAGGGATCATGGTGTCACTGGTGGAGGGCCTGCAGCAGAACAATCACTCTCAGCCACTGAGGAATTCCTGGCAAACCTAGGAACACATGACAGCTCCCAGGCATCCATAACACCGTACATCATGGATGTGGGTGCTACAGTTGCCACAGCAGAGGAGTGTCCAAATAAGATTAGTTTGATCAGCACTGAAATACTGTACCATTCAGTCTGTCAGGGTATACATACTGTTATGGTTGTGTCAGGTCTTTGTTCTTTGGGGGGAGGGGTTTAACTGACGTTTGAATCACATGCTTAGATTTTGAACAAAATAACAATTAACACAGCAGCTACTGTAAATGTGAGATATATGGGCATATTACCTTATTATAGTGCAACACATGGTGGTACTTATATTACCTTCCCTTAACTTTTCACAGGTCTTCCAGGTATCGGACAAGGCTGTGGTCCCACTCCTGGTAAGCATGACACTGTTTTGTTACATATGTAGATTCACAGAAATGTATTCCCAAAAGTGTCATCCCAGGCCCTGCTGCCTGGATTGCTGTACTGTTGGCATGATTGTCAACTGCACATATATTTTCTGACTGTACACACGTTAGAGTCATACATATGCCTTGCAGGTGTGATACACTGATAGATGTGACAGTATTTTCAGGACATCACAGATTGTCGTATGTGTCAACTGTGCAGAGTCTTCAGAAATGTCAACAGTCTACCTCATTGTTGCTGATGAGATTTCTGTGTAAAGAGCTTTTATTTACAAGTAACTACAGATATTTGTAGAAAAGGTAGTGTTCTCATGTTCTATTATATGAGGCTGGGTTTTAAACAGTTCTGCATTAGTGACAACAGTGTATAGAACTTTACATATATTGTAACATAGTACTGCAGAGCATAATATTGCAGGTATTAATGCACTACTTTTCCCTTTCTTATCACAGATGACCGAGGATGGTTGGTCTCTGTCCCTTACACAGCCTGATGACAGTGTCTCTTCGGACTCTGAAGATGATGGTGGCCAGAGCGAGGTACAGGTGGGTGTTTCAGGGGCTGAATTTGTCCCAGACGTTGACATCCCTTTTCTTCCCTCATTTGCATAGCATAGAGTCAGTATGCCTACACATACCCAGACCCAGAGACCACAGATATTGGGCAGTCAGAGAGTGGGAACATTGAACAGGAAAGTGTCAACTATGGTTCCAGTGAGTATAGACACTGGCCATAGTCAGAGAGCTTGTGAGGTTCCACACAGGCAGATTGATAGGGGTGCTCGTAGGATGCCTGCTGTCCTTCAACCACCTGTTGCAGGGTCACATCGTGGGTCACTCTGCATATGTTTCAGGCCATCATGGAGGCACAGGCATTTTCTGAAAGGAACTCCACAAGTATGCTCAGGGTATGGATGCAGCACAGTCTGATATCTGTGACTGTCTCCAACGCATTGGTGACACCCTGGATCAGTTCACTGATGCAGTGGAAGGAAGGTGGTCTGAGACAGATCACAGAATATCTGTCTTGGAATGCTCATTGTATGTGCTGGAATGTCTGGTTGGAGTTTAGCATTGGACTCAGGGACGTAGGTCAGCAAACCCATCTGCTCAGAGTCCTCATGGCCGTATGCAATCACACTTCCTTATTGGCAATACATCCAGCACTACAGAGGCGTGTGCTGTCCACACCAAGATGTGGGAGGAAATGCGCTTGTAGTCCTGAGTGTTTCCATGGAGGACATGGTCCCAGTAGACAGCAGTTGCCATCAGGTACTAGCACTGCTTCTGACCTTGGCCATGGAGATGGCAGTGCAACTCCTGGCAGAGCTAGTTCCCTTGTATTGATGGTGGAGAAAATGAACTGTCAGCTCTACGATGCATGGTTCAAAGATGTCTAACATACAAACATGTAGTGCTAGCACTTAGCTTGACTGTGTTCATGCACACACTCACACACCACTGTCAAATTCAGGTCACCTACAGACACACACGACACATTTCTATGGTCCATCTTGCCTGTTTCCCTTCCTGACTCACACACACATGCTTTCAACCTATTGGGTCAACCTAGGCCTCCTTCAACCCACACAACAGCCTGTGCAACTGATGAAACCTGTGCCACATCCTTGTAATATTCTTCACTGATGCAGGGAAATGAAGCTATATGTCTGATGCACAGGATGACTATATAAATTAGTATGTACTTGTATAATGCAGTGTTGCTTTGCCATGCCACTTGTATTGGTCACTGACAGAGACTGTATGATGACATCTGTAATGAGAAAGCCACATCATTTTGAGTACCTTATGTTGCATGATGTTGTAATGGGCATATACTTACACAATGAAAGGTGTGTCACAGACCTGTTTATGTTTTAGTTTCAGGAGTCTGTAGGGGACAGCTATGGATACACAGCTGCAATAAACCCATAGATGTCACAGCACATGATGGAATGTCAGCACAGAAGAAATATGTCTTAAGCAAGGTACAACACTATAGGTGCATGGCTCCATAGGTGCATATGTGTATGAAAGGCTAACAAGGACAATGGCATCATCCAGCCTACTCATGCATCCCTAATCTATGAAAAGGTCTGATACCCTTGATAAGTGTCTCCAGGATTTCAGGAGCTAACACATGTACAAGCTGTAGTGATGGAGATGATCCATCTATGAATTTCCTGTGTCCATTACAGACATTTGTCCTATACCAGTTATGGATGCTTAGTTATGCACCCCATTGTGTAACTTGCACATGATTTGTGTTACAGCAGATGTGTGCTTCACATTCATGGTGGTCTGTTACATATAGGGTGTAGTGGCTGTGTTATCTACCTATCTCTCCACCATGTACTATTTATACCACAGTGATGGTATAGGTGTGTAGAACAGCTAAGACATATGCTAGCCCTGTCTTGGATACATGGGAGGTACACAGTAGGATCTGACAACTCCCTGTATGGCAGCCATGCACATCCCCTCCAAAGCATGTAGGACACAGACTTCACATGCATAGTCTTGACACAGACTGCATAGGACATGTTATCTGCAATGTGTATTGCTATACCATGGAACCTGTGTGGCTGCTAAAGTTGTAAGACATGCATGTGCAGTGACATAGCACTCAATGATAGGTGTGCTGGGTACCAAATTCAGTATAACAATGACAGTCTGGGATTTACATACCATACCTTTCTGTATAGGTTGTACAAAATTGAATGGATCCCCACATCTTACCGACCAGTGAAAGTCAAAGGTTACACTGCTCTCTTTGTCCATAACTCAATGAGTAGTGGCTCAACTGTGTGCGGTTTGCAGACACTACCATATTTTCTAGGGGTGGATGACTTCCCAAAAGATAGTATTGTGCAGCTGATGGCATTTACTACTTGTCAGTAGCTCTGACAACAACTGAATGTGTGTCTCAGACCATCCTGGATAGTTGTTGGTTCTGTGTGGAATTTAGTGACAGCTCTTAATATGCAATCACCTGCTAATGTAGTCAGTCAGAGGTCACTGACAGTGGCCATGACTGGAGAGAAGGGAATGGCTAGAAGAGGTACTCCATTAATGATGTCTGGGGAACTCCACTTCTGACTGGTGTCATTTTAGCATAGATCTCTCAATGCTATCTTCCCAGAATATGACTATCAGACACTTGCCTATCCACTAGCTGACATACCACACTGTAAATAACCTACACAGTTTTCAGCAAGGCCTGCTGGCCTGATATTGTCAAACACCTAGTCAGGCCATGGTAGGTGGAGTGAGTCATATTCCTCTCATCCATTGCATAGTTTAACACTTAATGAGGTCTACTGGTTAGGGTAGGTAGGCATGATCTGGTCTTAAGCAAAACAAACTGTGTGTGGTCCGGTGTCAGTAGGTGTAAAACATTGTTACTGCTCTTATTCATGCTAATTCCTTTCATGACGTTTCATATCACATGACTCTGAGATCTGGAGAGACTGCTTGGCACTGCATGCTAGTTGTCCTTTGTGCATGTAAGTACTGCAGTTACTTCCATCATGTTCCAACAAGAGAGCCATCCAAGGTGTCTGTACAGAGCACAGACAAACATGTTTGAGAAGTGTGGTATGTATAATCTGTGAAGATAAGGTGGGGGTCTTTAACAGGTATTCTGCAGTTGGTCAATACCCAAGCAGTGTGTACTGGAAGAACACAATTACCTTGTGAAGACTGTGGAAAGCAGGGGAGTCCACAGAATTACTAGTGCCTGGTAACAACTAATGCTGGTCCCACCAAAAACATTCTCACATAGGATACCATTCTCTGACACATTTTCTGTCATCACACGCAAAACATTACTATGATGCTCATGATGAGTAGCAGGACACAGCCTGTTTATTCATCCACATAACTGTCCCACATCATGAAATGCTCTATAGGCTTCACATACCTTTTTCTGGGTAGATGCCTTGCTTAGCAAACTGGGCACTCATTTGGCTTTTGCATGTATTATGCCTTCTGTTCCAGAGTTGGTAGTATGTCACTATGGAACTGACAAGATGGTGATTAGGAGCATTGGACAGTGTCATAATATAATGTACAATGTCCAGTGACATAGATTCCAAGGCTTGGCTTGCTGAAACAAGAAGGACAGTGGCAGTGATCCATCGTAGGTGAAAATTTCACAGCAAGTCATACATCCTGCCCTTCAACAGATTAATGGTGGATATATGAATGATATGGCTGTGAGGTCTACTGCCACAGACTGGCTACCTTTGGCCAATGTGTGTCCACCTACCACATGTCCTAGACATGTCATACTGTAAAGTTATGAACCCAGAACACATGTCTGTGTTCCCACATCATGTCACACAACAACCAGTGTGCTGTCTGGTTGCTTGACAGGCATTGTATACTAGCAAGGCCAACGTAATGTCAGTAATGTTGAACAAGTCTGCTATGCATGCATGGGAATCCACATCTGCACTGCCTACAAACACTCTGCATCAGACTGTGAACCCCAAGGATGTGGCACCATGACCCTAACTTTGCAGGACCTACTGATGAAATGTGGAAAGTGTCCTTACCTCTCTACTCCTATGACACACAAACACATGTGACAGATGTGACTGCATTTCAAACCTTGCTTCCACAGTGTCTCCAACAGCAGTCATTACATATGTCAATGAGCATTTTGCCAACATGCACAGCTCACCTCCTGCACCACAAACACCCACATCACAAACACTTGCATGTGTGCAGCTCCTTACCAGACACATTCCCAAACAGCAGACACCTCAGAAAATCCTGCCTCTGGAAAGCATAGCACACATAATACTGCATGCACCATTCTCTCAAAGGTCAAACACCTGAGGCAAAACACAAAATAACACCTGTTAGTCATAGGTGATTACATGGTGAGACACACTGATGCCTGTGTCAACAGGCTGCATATGGGAAAGATCACAGTTAGTTGTCTGTGGGTTGACATAATATGCCATACCACACATTGCTGCAAATCAAGGAATATCAGCTAACGTAATGTTGACATCATAATTCCTGCAGGTGTATACAACTAGGGATATACATCACCAAACTGTCTGCAGACACATGAATGAGCTTAGCCAGTCTGTGTCTCTCGTGAGTATGCACATACCTTTCAGCTGCAGATGACCGTCACCTAGGGTGATGGCTCTATACACATAGATATTGAAGGAAGTCAATAATTGCCTTAGCATGTGGTGTCATTGTAAGGGGATCTACTACATGTCTGCCTGGGGTACCTTGCTCAACAGACATCAATGATTCACCAGTGATGGTCTTCATCTCTCACCCCTGAGATTTGGAGTACTGGCCAAGGCTGCTGACACCCCCACAATGCATCTTATATGCACTGTCGGGAGGGAAAACATTGCAATGTGAACACCATCTTTATACAACATCATGGTTATGCTGCTACATGCTGGGAATAGCAACACTGAGCCCCACTCTATGGAAGGTGTCCCCCCTTCGAATATGTAGACATGTGTGCAGTCAAGGACATTTGGTTTTAGGCTGTGGACAGCACCACAGCCATACCAGACTACACATCCTTTCACATGTTCAGACCTCAACATGACAGTCTGCAAGGTAATGCAGGTGGTGTATACATACTCATTGGTTCATTAGTTCATAGGGGGTCTATATTATATGATTGAAACATTAGGTTACTGAACAGCTAAAGGTCAATCACTAAATGTTGAACTTTGAAAATCACAACAGCTGTTTCCACACAGGGAAAAAAGTCATTTGGCCATTACATAGATTGTGCCCTTTTTACAATGTGGAGCGATCTCAAAATTGGTATATTTAGTTAGGGAGGGGTGGGCGCAAAGCCTCCCACTTAATTTCTGTTTACAACTTTTTTTTTTTAATTTGGCCAATGGCATTGTTTCCCTGTGTGGAAACGGCGTTCGCAATTTTCACAGTTTGACATTTAGTGATCAACCTTTAGGTATTCGATTACCTAAGGTTTCGACAATGTAATATAGACCCATTCATAGATGTGTACTAGGCTAATGGCCCTGAAGCTTTTACAAGCCTAGCCCCAAAAAATTACCCAGGTACCATGCCACCCGATGTTAGTTCACAGTGCCCATATCCAGTATGGCAACTGGAATGATCCCTGGAGTGAATTTTCTGTTACCTATCCACTCATCAAGATTTCTGTTGAAGAGGGCCAGCGAGGTGCTCTGCTTAACATGAATGGGAAGCTTATTCCACAGTATGGACAGTCTTTGGGAGATGAACCTGTCCCTCCAGCATGTTCTGTTAGTTGTGGTAATGAGGTTGTGATCTCTGGAGCATGTGGCATGGGGGGATTGGGATTCCTTTAGATGTAGAATTTCAAGTAGGGCTGGGTTGGACATAGCTTTGTAAGTCAAGCAGAGATCACCTCTAAGTAGATGATAAGAGACTGAAAACAGCTGAAGTTTCCTGAGTCTGCCCAAGTAGGACATGTGTTTAAGGCCTAGGATCCTTTTTGTGAGGAACATTTGTGGCCTCTCCAGCTGTTGTAGGTGTCTGGTCAGGTACATGCCATTATATTTGATAATTAGTCTAATGAGGGATGAATAGAGAGGGATGATGGCCTCTTACTTCCTGGAACCTTTGGTTATAAGATGTGCCACATAGAAGGACTTTCTGACAACAGAGGCAATGTGGTGGTCGAAGGTGAGGTGACTGTCGACTTGGGTGCCCAGATCTCCTATGGCCCCTGCAGTGTTCAGTGGGCTCCCATCAACATGGTAATTCATGGGAACTGAGTTTTTTTTCAAAGGGGATGATAACGCATTTTTTGGTGTTAAGCTTCAGGCCATGGTTCCGGCACCAGTCATTGGTCTCAGAGATGCCCTTTTGTAGGATGTCTGCATCACATGGGGAGTTGATAATGACTCCTAGCTTGCAGTCATTAGCAAACTTGGTCAACCAGAGTCCTTCTGTGTTGGAATGGTCTTCTGAGAAGTAGATGCCAGACAGGAGAGCACCCAGGACCAAGCCCTGTGGGACTCCATTCATGACTGATTGACAGTTGGACTTGAAATCTGCAACTTTCACTCTGTGGGTCCTGTCTGTGAGCCAATTTGCAACCCACCTAGTGATGTAAGGACTGATGCCTAGTTTGGTGAGTTTATCAATGATACCTGAGTGGGGAATGGTATCAAAGGCTTTGGCCAGGTCACGGTAGGCTGTATGCACTGTCTTACCCTCATCCACAGCCTTGGTGACTCCCTCAAAAATGTCAATCAGGTTCAGCAGGCAGGTTCTCTCCTGGACAAAGCCAAACTGTGTGGGGTGAAGAGTTTGGAGATTGCCTATATCTTTGTTAAGCAGGTCCATGATGATGTGCTCCATAATTTTGCATACCAGACTCGTCAGGCTAATGGGGAGATAGTTTCCAGGGTCTTTAGTTGCTCCCCCTTTATGGAGTGGGATGACTCTAGCAGTCTGCCATTCATTAGGGACATACCCTGATGTAAGGCTGTGACTGAACAGGGCACACAAATGTGGTGCCATTTCATTTTGTAGCTCATGTAGGATGCAGCCAGGGATACTATCAGGTCCCATGGCTGCTGTATTCTTGGCTTTGGATAATGCAGTTTTTACCTGTGCCACAGAAATGGTGGGTTCCAGGCTTTCTTCTGGTATTGTGATAGGGTCCTTGAGGGGGGGAGAGAGGGGTAATGTTGGCACTAAATCTGTCGGCTATGTTGGCTATATCTTTTTGGCTCAGTATAGGAGGTGCCATTGTGCAATAACTCAGAGAAAATCTGGGTATTGCCTTTGAGGTTTTTGATATAGCTATAGAAGGCTTTGTGGTTGTTTTTGGTGTCAACCGAAATTCAGCCTTCATAGCTGGGTTTAGAGGATTTGGTAAGGGATCTCAGCTTTTTGTTGAGACCTTTATGGGAGGTTTTCCAGTCTTGTGACTTCATTTTTTTCTGCAACAGTTTCTTCATTCTGTTGTAAAGTATATTGATAGCTGGGGACCACCAGATTGGCTTCCTTTTTTTGGAGGAGAGCATCTTAGTTCTATTTGGTATGGCAAGGTCCATGCATTTGTATACATGCTCCTACAGTGCATTGGTGAATGATTCAGCAGTCATGCAGATATTTCCATTGGCATGGGTGCTGAGAAGTTAGCTACCTCTGTTTTTAGGAGCCCAAGGTTGGCTTTAGAGAAGCTTTTCAGGGTGGTTACCTTAGCGGGGGGTGTAGGTGAGATGGAGATTTCCATGGTGATCAGTCTGTGGTCAGATTTAACCAGGGAGGAATTGACTATATGTGTGAAGCAACGGTCTCCCATGTTAGTGATAACCAGGTCAGGAATGTTGCTTCCTTTAGTGGGGGTCAGAATAAGCTGGTCCAGGGCATTGGAATTGATAAATTCCAGAAAGCATTGGGCCTGTACATTGGTACTTGAATAGTTTTCTCAGTTAATGGAAGGGTAGTTGAAGTCACCCGGTATGAGAGTATTGAGTTGGACCTTGATAGATTCCAGGGTGCTTAGGAAGTTGGAATGAGAGTCTGGGAACATGTTTAGGGTTCTGTAGCAGACTATGACTTGTATCGCCATCTTACCCAGTGTTAGTTGTACCTGAAGTACCTCAGATGCAATATGCTGGGCTACCAGTCTAGAGGTGTGCATATCCTTTAAGAATATGGAGACACCACCACCTTTGGTGTTGCTGGCTGTATTCTGGGGCCAAAAGGCATGGAGTGAGTTGTAGCCTTGGAGCGCAGGGGTGCTTTCTGCCTCTTTAAACCAGGTCTCTGTTACAGCACAGATGTCAACCTTCTCAATTTTGAGGAGAGCTTTGAGCAAGTACATTTTGAGATTTAGACTTCTAGCACTGAGCAGCATGACCCTCAGATTGCATTTGTTTGTAGATCTTACAGTGGAATTTTGGTCTTTGGAACACTGCCTAAAAAGGCACTATAGGGGTGGCAAGAGCCTTAGCCAGTATCCCAGGGGTGACAGATGCAGGCTGTCTCTGGCAAAGCATTGAGGTCTGTCGATCATGTCATCCCAGTCAGACAGATACTGGATCCCCTTAGAATGATACCAGAAACTTAGCCAGTTATTGAAGTTAATCATTTTCTGCTCGTACTGTGGTGTAATTCTGGGTGATGGTAGAATACTGCTCAGGGCTAGGGTCTTACCTACCTGGGCCACATAAACCGGGAATTCCATTACATCTCTTTTCATGTAGTCCAGGGAGGTATGTCTCAGGTCATTCACACCCACATGGACAATGAGTGAGTCATATTTGCACTTGTTGTGGAGTGACCTGAGTGCATATATTATGTGGCAGATCCTGGCACCTGATAGACAACTAAGTGTTACTTTCTCCTTGTTCAGCCTAGTGAGTGGGACATCAGTATGCGTCACAATTGAGTGTCCTATGATTAGTATATTGGGCAAAGTGTTTTGCCTTAAGGGCTTGGGTTGAATGGCACATTGTGGTGGTGAACTATGTGTTCTGGGTTTGGTGTTGTGTTGTGGTGGTAGAGTGAATTTCTGTCTTGTGGGTCTCTGTTGTTTGGGTAAATTTTTATTGAGAGCCTCCACAAAGGTGGGTGTATGGTTTGTGTTTCTATGTGTGAGTTGTGATGGTTGGTGTTTTGGAGGGCTGTGTGTTCTATGCAGTGAGTTGCAGGTGTTGACCTTCTCCTCTTGACCTGCTGGTCCAGTCTTGGTTGGAGCATGCACTGCTTCCAGTTTGGTGATATAAGTGCATCTCTCACAGGTATGATTGTTGGGAGGTAAGAGAAGAAGGTTGTCTATGTACATTAGACAGTTGCCACACTGTCTCAGAATGCCCAAATATACCAGGTTAGCAGGAAAAAGTACAGGAAATTGCCCTACAATCATACCAGGAAGGGTGGTCATAACTAATAGGTATTGATGCTGTTACTGCGTAGGAACAGCTAGTGCTGATAGCACCTAAGTGTGCTACAATAAATGCTGCAAAAGCCTGTTAAAGTGCTAGCCAATTACACTAATTAAGGATTGAAACACATACAGATTTAGTGGAACACTGATTTCCCAGAGACAATGCATAAGCCATTCACTACTGTAAGGGCACCTAATCAAGGAATTGCCTGCTAAAGCATCATTTTCATGAATCCTGACACCCATTGTGCATATTTGAATGTATATGTGTCTATCACGATATATCATTACACCATGGTTTGGGGTGGCATTAAATGACCACCAACTGTGTTGCTCAGCTGTGCTGCAGCTCACTTGCCCAAGGGTTAATCCACATCCAGAACTAGAATGCTCTGGAGCAGTGCTGTGACATCCCCACAAGAGGATCCAACATAATGCATCGTGTTTACCAATATGGGTGACCACTGCAGCCCCCCAATGTGAGGTTCTCCCTGGTGGGATTTGACCAAAGATCAGTCTCATGAAAACTACCAGAACCAACCTCCCCCTTGCAGACATATATTTCAATAAGCAATTTATTACCTCCTGTGGGATGGTTTACATTGCTTGACTACACCTACCCCCTCAGATGGGACAGGCAAGTATGCTGCACACCCATGCATTATTTAAGCAGCATTACAGCTGCATGGACTCAGCTGTACCTGACAGGAGGAACACAGGCTCCTCATGGCACAGCAGACCTGCCTGGTGGATAACTGCCATTATCAGGCTGTACAATAAGAGGTGGACATTGCTGTGTGACAGTTGGGGTGAGGGTGCCCCCCTAAAATGGAGGCACAACCTCCTCAGCTAAAACAATCACATAGTGTTGTTATGACATTGTGTAGACACAGTAAGTGACAACATTAGCCATCCACACAAAGCAGAACTACAACACACAGTGTAGTTACATGTGTGACCTCAAAGGACAACCCCAGATTGTCGGTGAACTCGTATATAATGATGGGACATATAATGGGTCTGTTCACATAGGTGACCTGTAGTCCCACAGATTCTGCATCAACTTCACTCCCCTGCCCCACCACATGTGCCACATGACTTTCCTACAACCTGTCCTATACCTTCCATATCTACAGAGCAGGTTGTAACTGGCCTCTCTATGGGGGGAATACACAGCATCTAGTGGACATGCTGACATCCCAGGCTGTGTGCTACATAGGATCTGACAAGTATTACTATCACCATTGAGAACATCTTGCAATCATATTGAAAGCACTGGTTGCACCCCAGCTGACTGGACAATGGCAACTGTTACACTCCTTTACAGAGGTGGTGCATCAACTGACCATCATAACTATAGACCTCTTTCCCTGATTCTCCATATCTGTATGCCCATAGGGCCAATCATCATGGAGCTGATCAGCACACATATATGCGATCTACACACAGTTTACTGTACACATTTTGGATGTCTGACAGGGTGACCATGACTGTTAAACATGGTGAACATTTCCAAGGCAGTCACCAAGGACCTGGGTGAGGCGACATCAGGGCATTCAACCCCTTGGCCTTAGCCAAGCCATCTGACTATATCCCCCACTCAGGCATCATTACAAAAGCACCTACTTAGGCATCCATGGTAATATCATTGTAGGGGTCACTAAGTGGCCCATTGATAGCACACATGCTCAACATAAGGACATCCACCTACAATAGCTGATCTGTGAGCACCAGTGTGCAACACGGCCCAGTCCTGGGTCCTCTACTGCTTAGAATCCATTTAACTATCATGCAAGTGAATACTGAATGTCTGTATCCAGCAATGTTGCCTGATGCCTGCAAACTGTGAGCACTAATAGAGTCTGTGAGTTATGTCAATATCTGACAAGAGGGTATTGATGAACAAATGCTTGTTGACATACTAATGGCCATAAACTACATGCAAATATATATGTAGTATTATTTCCATCACTAACACCTATGTACCTGGTAAGTAGCACATCAGTTGCAACATGTGATGTACATACTCAGGGGTGATACAACTGAGCACACAGGCCTTGTCACACACGTTTACACCTAATGTGCCTGAGATCAGCATGTCTCCTCTGTGGTATGATGGGAATCATATGTCATAAATGAGGGCACAGTCACCCATAATTGGCATACTCATAGCCTCCATGTACTCTTCCCTCAGCATGCCAGTATCGGATTGCAATGACCATTTGGTAATGTACCTTTCCAAGCACTACTAGCAATTGCATACAGCAGTATGGTCCCTCACAATGGAACTTCACATCTTCAGTATTTGTCAAGTGGGGATCATCTGAAATCAGTGTCATTGTAGCCTGTGGCATATAGACGTCTCAGAGGTGATCTCTGCCTTGCATAACGGCCACTGTGTAACCCTGCTTGATTGTAAATGCATACCTATAGGTGGCATGGTACATGGATTAATCTCTCTAAGAACATTAACCTAGTATGTGAGATTAATAATACATGCTGGTGGGAGAGATCTGTCTAGCAGACTTTAACACACCTTTGAAACAGAACCCTGCCAAATGGCAAACAGAGCACCTCAGTGCACATTGTCACATGTCATCTGTATGATTGGCTGGATCTCCATAATTTGACCACATGGCTTTTGCCTGTGTTCCTCTAGACTGGGGCAATATGTGCTGATCATGTAAATAAGGGTAGAAAGTTGTCTAGGACTGTGAGGGCTGTATGGCCATTATGATAGGGAAGTTCAAACATTCTATGATTCCATAAGCTGATGTGCAATGCTCTAACAGCCACACGCAAAAAACTGGCTACATTGAGGATAATACCACTTCCAATTACTGCTTACAGGACATGGCACACACATCGTGCAAGTTGGCTGTATGCAGATTAGAACACTAACCTATCTAATGGTGCACACTACAGATCACAGTATGTGATACACACTACACACCTCATGTCTGCTATTGCTATCTGTGTAGGACATATTATGCTTGATGACATCAGCAGACCTAGTTGTGGTCAGGCATTTGGAGGCCCTCATCACTTGCTACAAATAAAACAACTATAAAAGTCTACCTCTTTCTAAGTTACTGAGGTGATCATATTTACACCATACGGACATACACACACAGCAAGTGGCCTGGAGTGAGATTAAAAAAAAACCCTACCTATCTAGTCGTACACACTACAGATCACAGTATTGTTGCATGTACCACGGCATAAGTCTGATATTACAGTGGCTGCTTGTAGTCTTAAGGTAGATGTCACTGTCAGGCCTTATAGAGGAGGGCAGTTTTCAAGCCAGCAGCAGCCTAGATGCCCAAAAAGTGCATACCATTACAGTTTGATAGCCAATGGGGGATTATACACACAAACACACACACACACACACACACACACACACACACACACACACACACACACACACACACACACACACACACACACACACAAACAAGTGGCCTGGAATGTGATTAGAATCCCTACCTTTTCTAGTCTTACACACTATATATTACAGCACTTACTGCATGCACCACAGCTTAAGTTTGATGTTACAGTGGCAGCTGGTAGTCTTAAAGTAGATGACTGCATGCACCACAGCTTAAGTTTGATGTTACAGTGGCAGCTGGTAGTCTTAAAGTAGATGACATCATCAGACCTTGTAGAAGAAGGCAGTTTAGAAGTCAGCAACAACTTACAAGGCCAAAAAGTGCAGACCATTGCAGTTTGATAGCAAATGAAGGATTCACAGTTGTTTTTCAGGGGGATACATACACACACACACACACACACACACACACACACACACACACACACACACACACACACACACACACACACACACACACACACACACACACCAAGTGGCCTGGAGTGAGATTAGAACTCCTACCTATCTAGTTTTACACACTATAGATCACAGTACTTATACACACGCCATGGCTGATGTTTGTTTTGCATATGATTACCAGCACACTACTGGTGGATTACTCAAACTATGCTTGTGTTGAAATGCATCTATCACCTGCATAGTGATATTGCTTTGTACTGTTATTTGCATATATATAAATGTAGCTGTGTGTTTGTATGAAATGTATATGTGTATATGGGAAGAGACTGAGAGGGATGTTTTGATATATATATATATATATATATATATATATATATATATATATATATATATATATATATATACACACACACACACACACACACACACACACACACACACATATATATATATAATATGTATAAGGTATATATGTATTTGTAAATACATAGAGAACGATATATCATCTAAGTGAGAGACAAATAGTGATAGACAGATATGTATGCACATATGTATATATGTATACACATATCTATACATAACAGGTAATTTTGATCAAGAGGCAACAGAATTGCACTCAGTTTAACTAAGTGTATGAGCATGCCCAGTGTGATTGTCAGTACTTATAAAGTGACTCCAGCCCACACCTGCCTGTACTCCAGTCTGAGATTTTGTGTGTTACAGACAATGACATCTGTCCCTATTTCTGCAGTACTGCACTTCACTCAAAATTTTCATGGCATTCTCCAGCTGTCTGATGTAATTAATATGTGACAGAGGGTAATAATGTTACATCACACACAGACTGACAGTTTGTAAAGAAAAAAACATATAATAATGCCTCACATCAAAAGGATGTGGATATTTGCAGATTTCAACCCTCAACACCATTGCTCATACTAACTCCCCTAGTCCAGTGAACCACACATGCTACAAGACAGAGAACTCATTCATGACACAATCAATGGCATACATATGTACATTGTTATTCCTGCGTTAAGTGAGACATATGAAAGTGTGATCAATTTCTATATTACTGCCCTGAAAGTGCCTGGCCAGTTGATATACCATTGATAAGTTACTGTTAAAGCAGTTATATGGGAACGCTTCTGTGCTGGGGGTGGGGGAACAACACCACATGTTCTGCTGGGATACACAGAAGTCCAAATATCATGTGACCCCATTGTTTAACACCTCAATTGACTGATGTAGTGAATATTCCAACCATGAGACCTAGTGAATATTAAGAAACACATACTAGTGGACTGGGTATCTGTAGTCCCATGTGGATGTTACGTACGTCTAAATAGCCCACTATATTTACTTGCATTAATGCAGCAAATCCATACATACAATACCATTTCACAGAAATCCTTTTAAGTACAGTGTAGGTTAAAGACTTACCTCCTGAAAGCAGCAGTTGACAGAACTGTATGTCAGGGCTGACTCTGTCTGATGCAAGCAGTACAAAACCAATACATGGTTAGGTACAGGTTGTGTGGGTTGGCTGGCATCAGCTTTAATACATGTATGTGAGTAGGAGAAATGTATCAGCTCCTAGGTTCCTAGGTTGTCAGTGATGTGCTATGCATTGCCTCTTAGCTAAAGCCAGGGCATACTGAGCATGCCTACATCTGACTGCATGGACACATGGACATCAGCAGCAGGTTCCTGCTCTGACTCCTCCTGTGACTGTGGCTGCTGTGACGTAGGCACTGATGGTGAGCTGTGTATCCCTTCCCTTTGCTGATCCTGCTGCAGCTGTTTCCACATGATCATATTGTGTAGCATTGCACCTACTGTGAATATATGTGCAGATGTGAGTGGACAGTACTGCAGGACTCCACCAGATATATCTAGGCACAGGAACCATGACTTCAGAAACCCAAACACACACACTGTGATGTTTCTAGTTTGTGTGTGTGCCTCATTATGGTGTTCTTCCATGGGTGTGCACATTTTGGATAGGTGTCATCATCCACAGTTTCAGGGTGTAGTCAGCATCCTCCAGTAAATGGCCATGTTGGATGTTCCCCTTAGCAAACATCAGGTACAGCTGTGATGCATGCCATATATGGGAGTTGTGATAACTGCCAGGGCTACCAGCACACACATTCAGGATCATCCCCTGGGCATTGCACATGACCTGACATTTGATGGAGTGGTACCCCCTTGTGGATGACATAGATTCTACCTTCCTCACTGGCTGGTGCCTTGATGTGTACATGAGTGCAGTATATGGCACCCAGTACTTCAGGGTAGTGTGCTACATGGCAGAAGTGTTGCATATTTTTGGCCCTCACCTCAGAGGTGAGAGGAAAAGCAATGTGCTCACTGGCATGTGGTAGCATGGCATCCAGGAACTGGTGTAGTACCCTTGATACAAATGCCTGTGAGACCCCATCATGTCCCCAGTTGGTCTTTGGAAAGTACCTGTGGGTAATATCCCAAGGGCAACAGATACCTTTATTTGGGTTCCTATTACTAGATCAAAAGACAGTAATTGCGAATACGAAAAGAGCGACATGGATTGTGCGAAAGACGGAAATGCCGAACAACCAAAATAGCGAAAATTGAACTGTTGAAGTGTAATGGTTGGCCCGTCTGCGATATAGCTTCATAAGGTAAGTGTGCGATAGATAGGACTTTAGGATTACGATGTGGGTTAAGGTAAGTGAATAGATAGGTAATGTATGTAAGATTTAGTGTAGCAGTAGAAGTAGGGATTTATTTAACTGTATGTATGTGTATTATTTATTTATTTTGGGTGTATATCTGTAGGGGAAGTATGCGGTAGTTATGGACCTTAGAGTTAGGGAGGTGTTAAGGATAGTGCATAGATAGTTTTGTATGTGGGGTTTAGTGTAGTGTTGGAAGTAGAGTTTTGTTAAATGTATGTATATGCATTATTTATTTTTTTGGGTGTATGTCTGTAGGGGACGTGTGCGGTAGTTGCGGACCTTAGGGTTAGGGAGGGGTTAAGGATAGTGCATAGTTAGTTGTGTATGTGGGATTTAGTGTAGGGTTCGAAGTAGGGTTTTGGTGCTTTACTTTAGGTTAGAAGTAGGGTTTAGTTAGTGTATGTATGTGATTTATTTATTTTGCTTGGGTAGGTAGTATGCAGCAGGTGGTGGGGTTGGCTGACTATGACAGTTCGTTATTTTATTTTTTGCTGTTTAGTGCGTTCGGGATTTTCGTGGTTCACATTATAGGTGTCAACGTTTAGGTATTAGTGTAAAGGGGTTTTAGATTTGGTCATATATACCCCTTTATTTCCACTGGGATGGATTTCTCTCTGTTGGCTCTAGGTTTGGGTTGAGGGTGGCAGAGCTCAGTGAGTCCCTGTAGTATGTCTCTGTCCACCCTGTAGCGCTCGACAATCTCCATCTCATGTAACTCCTGGTAGGTTACCCTGGGCGTAAACTCTCTTCTCCTTCTCTGCCTAGGCCTATTGTCAGCACCACCAACAGCATTTACTTCAGCATCTAGCATATACAGATGTAGCAGACCTGGAGCAGCTCCTCGCATTATCTCAGTTAAAATTCCCAAGTCTGTACTCCAATGGTCCAGAGTATTGAGGAAAATCAGAATGTAGCGTATATGCATACTTTATACAGCAGTGCTGTAGATACAGTATGTGTGATTGGCTAGCTATGATGCATTATACCTGCCTACAATATAATTAACATAATTTAATGACCCTATTTCATTGTGCAATGCCACACAGTCAGGAACCAAAGAATGAGAGCCAGCAAACAGTGACTAGAATGAAAATTTGTATTGAATAAACAAAATCACAGCATATTGCAGCAGTTACAAACCGGTTTCGGCTGGCAAAGCACAGCCTTCTTCAGTGTATAAGCAAATCATGGCATACCAAATCTGTATATATACAATAAACAAGCATCCTATTGGCTGAGTCCTAAAGGTGTTCATTGAGTCCCGGGGGGAACAACCCTCCCAGTCTAATAATCCATTTCTTTTCTTTTATATTTAATATGGAATGCCATCCAGTTTTGTTTGCCCTATTCCCAAAAATCATATCAATAACAATAAAGTTAAACTTGCATGTTGGATGAACTAGTGTATGTTTATAGAGAGCATTGTGCATCCTTTTTTGTTTGATGTTACTGATGTGTTCAGAGATACGTATTCTGAGAGGTATGGACGTTTGTCCAACATAAAATGAACCACAATTACAAGAGGCCAAATAGAAGATCCAATCACTGGAACAATTTGAGAAAATCTTCAGATCAAAAACCTGGGGGCAGTTATGACTAGAAAATTGTTTGGACTTGTTAATATATTTGCAATTATTGCAATGTCCACATGGAAAACAACCATGTAATGGTTCACCAGAAAGTGTTGTTTGTACCAAATCATGTGTATTATTGTCCCTGTGTTTATAATGATTGAAAAAAGAGTTAAGGTTTTTGCCTTTCCTGTAAGAAAATAGGCAATTGTAAGGGATAATGCTGTTGATGTCCAAATCACATTGTAAAATGTTCCAATGCCTCCGTACACTTTGAATGAGGCGGTTGGAATTACGAGCATATGTAGTCGTGAATCTGAGAGGTTGGGATGGTTTGGTAGCATGTGTCTTGTATGTAAGTAAGTCCATTCTCTCCATAGAACAAACCTTATTACTAGCCATAGATATGTCACCACTTCTGTACCCACGAAATTTGAATCTGGTAGTTATGTCAGATTTGTGTTTCAAATAAGTAGTCTCATCTGAGCAGATACGTTTAGCACGTATAAATTGTGACTTAGGGATGTTACGTGCTATGTGAGGTGGATGGTAACTAGGGGCATGTAGGATGGAATTGTATTCTGGGAACTTTCTGTATATCTCTGTAGATAGAGTATGATCCGGGGCCCTCTGGATTAATGCATCCAGAAATGTAATGGTGTCCCTATCAAAACTAACAGTGAAATGCAGACCCCAAGCATTGTTGTTTAAGTAAGTAACAAATTCCATTAAAGAACCTTCATCACCCTTCCATACCAACCGAACATCATCAAGATAACGTCTCCATATATCAATCTGTGACAAAAAGATGTTTCTGTCCCTGTCATATATAATATGGTTCTCCACAAAGGCCATGAAGAGATCAGCATATATAGGGGCAAAAGAAGCCCCCATGGCTGTCCCTTTGGTTTGCCAAAAACATTGTTCCTTGTAGTAAAAAACATTACTTGTGAGAACATATTGTGCTAAACCAACCAAGAAGGTATTGAAGTCTGAACTATATAAATTTGAAACTTCGAGCCAATAAGCTAGTGCATTAAGTCCATCTTGGTGTGGAATGTTAGTATACAGGGCACTTACATCCAAAGTACATAATAACCAACTTGGCTCAAGCTGTGTATCAGAAACAATCTGTAGGAAGTTTGTTGTATCCTGTAGATGTGATCGAATATTGGATAACAAAGGTTTTAGATGTTTGGTCAGAAATAATGAAAGGGGTTCGGTGATGTATCCTCTACCAGATACAATTGGTCTGCCTGGTGGGTGAAAAAGATCTTTGTGAATTTTTGGCAGAAAGTAAATGTATTGATTGGTGGGATCATGAACCAAAAGTTGATTCATAATATCATTTGTTATGATAGCCTCCTCCCTAGCTTGTTGTAAATACCTCTCAATTTGTTTGCTAAACATGTTAGTTGGGTCTATGGACATATGCGAGTAATATCTTTGATCATTAAGTTGTCGCATAGCTTCATTGTCATAATCAACCCAATTTAGGACGACCACAGCACCACCTTTGTCAGCTGAAATAATAACAATTTCCCTATTATTTTGGAGTTCCAGAATAGCTTGTGTTTCATCAAAAGATAAATTATTATGTTTTAATGGAATGTCTGAACCCAAAAAGTGTAAATCCTTGAGTACACTATTCTGAAACTGCAATACCATCTGGTGCATTGGTGGTGAGAAATTGGATCTGTGGTATGTAAATCTATCATGATCATAAGTGGAGTCAGTGTCACCAAAAAACAACTTTAAATTCAAAAGACAACAAAAATTAACAACATCCTGAGCAAATGATTCCTCGGACACAGTAAAGCCTGGAATGAATGTAAGGCCTTTATTTAACATTCTGATCTGAGTCTGAGATAGTTCAAATTCTGACAAATTTAAAACATTGTGATATGATATATTCATTTCGCCAAAGCAATGTTCAGAAGACCCTGAATGTTCTCTATTTCTGCGGTGTTTGCGTCCACCCCGCTTGATTTTAGGCCTAAAGGGGTTAACCCTGGTGTTCTTTTTGGGGTTGGTGACCCTGAGACTGCTGTAGATTCATTATCAGTGCATGATGAGGTATCCTCAAAAGAGGAAGTGGTCTCCATCTCATGCCTTCTTAAGATTGATCTTGGTCGTTTCCTCTTATTAGTGGATTTAAATGGAATAGTAGAAAACCTAACATGTTTAGAACTAGATAAAAATGGGATGCCCCTTTTTGTAATCCTCCTGGTCCCTGGTGAACCACGGCATGCAGCATACCCTAAACAAGTCAAAACATCTAATTGCATAAATTTGGTTTTGAGACATGCTTACCAAGGTGGTGCACCATGCAAACACATGCACTGAAGCTTAAAACAGCTTAGCAGTCAGTGGGCACTGCCCCAATGTCAGCTACATCTTGTGTAAACATCAACATGGGTCTAAGCCTACATGAAGGCGATATTCAGACATGATTACTCCTTTCTGCTATTCAGTAACACTATCTCATTTGCATACATATCTGTGCTCACAGCCTGGAAACTACATGCTTCATAGCCTTACCATGTTAGCAACAGCAGCAAGCACCATTGTAGGGACCCCACACTAGGTCCTGTAGTACATTTCTGTCATATAATATTAATTTCTTTTTTTTTCCCCAATTTTTTTTTTCTATAAAGCTTGTTTGTACATTGTGGCATGCGGTACAAACATGCCGAGATTATTAAAAAAAAATAATTTAACTTATTTCCTTTAATTTTTCCAACATACAGGATAACAGTTTCACTCATACGTGTATGTAGTATTACATTTTCATGGGATTAAGGGGGAGAGTGGCCAAATGGTTAAGGTGTTTGCCTTACAAACACAAGGTGCAGGGTTTGAGTCTCACAATGAATAATTGGCTAGGCTTAAAATGGCTTGTAAGGGCAGTTTGCTTAGTACTAATCTATGAACCTATATAGCTACAGATTTACACCTCCTTTTATCTGTCTAGAATCCTGTACGGCAAATATTTCCATGTACACTACAGACACTGACACGGGGTCTGAACAGATGCCTATCAGCTTGTTGGATTTCTCCACCTGACTGATTTGCATGAGATTCACCTGCTTATAATGTCATTTGCATGCCACGGACGTTTCCATGTTTGCACATGTGTGCACACCACAAAGCAGCACTTACTAAATCTCAAAATGTTTGCATCCATGTAAGTAGCGCTGTGCGAAGCCTACACAGAAAAAAAAAGTGTGTAGGCTTTATTAAATTCTCCAGATATTTTCTTAGCAGGGGAGTGTGCCTCCTCTGCCCCCCTGATAATTATATATACTAACTACAAGATTGCACAATCCCCAGTGAAAGGGAATTTTCACTGGAGATCTCGCAGACCTGTCGATCATCTATGTAGTCAACTTAATTAAAAGAAATGTCAACAAAATATATATATTTGTAATATCTATCTACATATATATATATATATATGGATCACCTTTATATGCCCGAAATCACGTTTCGCCGACACACTAATCACCGACACCAAAAGACCAACAACAAAAAATACCGACAACGCAAAACACCGAAAACCTTTACACCAACACACTACACGTAAACAACACAGTACACTACATAACATATCCACTATCCCTAACCCAAACCCTAACCCTAAGGTCCGACACTACCGCACACTCACCCTACCTGCACCCTAACCCTAACTCACTTAACCCACCCCTAAACCCACAGTCCCTCACTATCGCACACACACCCTACCTGCACCCTAACCCTAACTCACTTAACCCACCCCTAAACCCACAGTCCCTCACTATCGCACACTTACATGTCCGCTCCCTAACACTAAATCCCTCACTCTATCGCACACTTACCGAGTCCGTCGGGTTCTCACCTTGTCGGTCATCTGCGTTGTCGGTCTTTTTGTCCCGTCGGATTCCGTGTCGGCGAAACGCGTTGTCGGGCATATGAAGGTGACCCATATATATATATATATATATATATATATATATATATATATATATAGGTTCACTAAATAATCTCGTAATTTTGAAATATCGAATTTCAAAATCTTGAGATCATATAGCTGAAACCCCTAAATACCAAAAGACCAGAAACTCGAACTTTAAAATACCGAACACTACACTAAACATACACCACACACATGCACACACACACACCATCACCCAAAACACAAACACACAAACCTACACTATATACAAGCAGGGATGCAAGCCACCCTGCACCCCCCCTACATGGGGGGCTGCACCCACCACCCCACCTACTTAAATATTCTAACTTGGTGTGAACGACCTAAGACGTACCTCCCTGGACTACATGAAAAGAGACATGGAAGAGCTCTCCGATCTTGTAGCCCAGGCAGGTATGACCCTAGCCCTGAGTAACATTCTGCCATCACCCAGAATGATGCCGCAGTACAAGGACAAAATGATTGACTTCAAGAATTAGCTAAGCTTCTGGTGTCATTCTAAAGGGATCCAGTATCTGTCTGCCTGGGATGACATGGTTGACAGACCATGATGCTTTGCCAGAGATGGCCTGCACATGTCACCCCTGGGATTCTGGATACTGGCTAAGGTTCTTGCTGCCCTTATAGTGCCTTTTATAGGCAAGGATCAAATGACAAATTCACCACCGTAACAGGAACAGGCAAGCAAAAACTGAGGGTGATGCTACTCAATGCTAGAAGTTTAAATCTCAAAATGCACTCACTCGAGGCACTCCTTAAAATGGAGAACATCAATATCTGTGCAGTGACTGAGACCTGGTTCAAGGTGCCAGAGAGCACACCTGCACTACCAGACTATAACTCATACCAGACTTTTTGGCCATGTAACCTGGACCGGAACACCAAAGGCGGAGGTGTGTCCATATTCATTAAGGATATACACACCTCCAGGCTAGTTGCTCAGCATAATGCAGCCGAGGTTATCCAAGTGCAACTAACTCTGGGCAAAACTGCAATCCAAATTGTAGCTTGCTACAGATTCCCCACCATACCCCAGGATTCCCACTCTTCTTAATGTACTGGAAAATATTAGGGTTCAACGAAGCACCCTAATAATGGGAGATTTCAACTACCCCACCATTAACTGGGAAAACTACTCATGTACCAACTCCTTCGCTCAACGTTTTCTGGAATTCATAAACTCCAATGCCCTGGATCAACTTATCCACACCCCCACCAGGGGCAAGAATATCCTAGATCTAGTCATTACCAACATGAGTGACCAGTGTTCTACACCTGAAATCAATGCCTCATTGGTCCAGTCTGACCATAAGCTAATTATCCTAGATATCTACATCCTACCCCCACCCCCCATTAAAGAAACCATGGCTAAAAAATGTCTCCAAAGCCAACTTCATGCTTCTTAAGACAGAAGTGGTGAACTTCATGACACCCATACAGATGGACAATACAGTTATGACTACTGAATCCTACACAATTGCATTTTATAAGCACTTACATGAGTGCATGGTCTGTGCTATCCCAAACAGAACCAAGATGCTATCCTACAAAAAAAGGAAGCCAATCTGGTGGTCTTCTGCCCTAAACAAATTGTACAACAGAAGGAAGAAACTGTTGCAAAAGAGAGTAAAATCCCATGAGTGGTGGAGCTCCCTGGACAGACTCAGTAAGATGCTGCGATCTCTGATAAAATCCTTCAAAGCTAGTTATGAAAACAAAATTGCCACTGATTCTAAAGACAACCACAAAGCATTCTATAGCTATGTCAAGAATCTCAATGGCAACACTCAGATCTGGTCTGAGTTACAGCACAATGGCACTAAATATACAGACCCAACTGATATTGCCAACATACTGGCAGATAGATTCAGTTCTAACTTTACCCCCCTTTCACCCCCTAAAGAACCCATCAATATACCAGAAGAATGCAAAGTTCCTGTAATCATGGCTGCATAGGTAAAAACCACACTCTCCAAAGCCAAGAACGCAGCATCCATAGGACCAGACAACATCCCAGGTTGTGTTCTACATGAACTACAGAACGAACTGGCACCCCAACTAAGTACCATGTTCAATCATAGCCTCACCTCAGGCTTTGTGCCTGCTGAAAGGCACACAGCGACGGTTGTCCCACTCCACAAAGGGGGAGCCACCATGGACCTCGGGAACTACTGCCCCATTAGCCTGATGAGCCTGGTCTGCAAGGCCATGGAACATATCATCATGGAACTTATAAACAAAGACATTCGTAATCTCCAAACTCTGGACCCCACCCAGTTCAGGTTTGTAAAAGGCAGATCATGTCTCCTAAACCTGATAGACTTCTTTGAAGCAGTCACCAAAGCCGTAGATGAGGGTAAGGTGGCTCACACAGCCTATCTAGATCTTGCCAAAGCTTTCGACACCATCCCCTACTCTGGAATTATAGATAAACTCACTAAACTAGGTATAAATCCCTATGTCACAAGATGGGTTGGCTCACTGACAGAACCCACACTGTGAAAGTAGCAGACTCCAAATCCGACTTCAGACCATTGACAAGTGGAGTACCACAGGGTTCAATCCTGGGTCCACTCCTATTTGGTATCTACTTTTCTGAAGTACAGGCTAACACAGAAGGTCTTTGGCTAATGAAGTTCGCAGATGACTGCAAACTAGGAGCCATAATCGAAACTCCTAACGATGTGGACATCCTTCAAAAGGGCCTCACTGAGACAGATGCCTGGTGTCAAAGCCATGGCCTCAAACTCACTGCCAAAAAGTGCATTGTCATCCCCTTTGGTAAAAACTCTGTACCCATGAACTACAACATAGGCGGTAGTATGCTTAACACCGAAAGTGTGATAAGAGACCTGGGGACACAGGAGGGCAGTAGTTTCTGATTTGATAATTACATCGCCACAGTAGTCAGGAAATCCTTCTACATGGCACACCTCATCACAAAAGGTTTCTCATCCAGAAAAAAAGAGGTCATTGTTCCCCTGTACTCATCACTCATTAGACCCATTATAGAGTACAATGCCCCTTTTGGTATGTACTTCACAAGACATCTATAACAACTGGAAAGGCCATAGAAATACCTCACAAAGAGGATTACCCGCCTCAAACAGATGCCCTATGCAAACCATCTCAAAAAACTCCAGCTTTACTCCGTCGCATATTGCCTACTCAGAGGTGATCACTGTATAACATACAAAGCTATGTCAAACCCAGAGCTGTTGGACATGCTCCACTTAAAGAAATCCCAATCCCTCCGAGCTACATGCTCTAGGGACCTAAACCTTGTCACCACAATAAACAGAATATGCCAGAAGGATAGATTCCTGTCCCAGAGACTTCCCATACTCTGGAATAAACTACCTATCTATATCAAACAAAGCTCCTCATTAGCATTCTTCAAGAAAAATCTTGATGATTGGATAGGAAATAGGAAAATCACCCCGGGGATCACTTCTGTGGCTCTGCTCGACAGTGGCACAGAAAAATCATTTTCTTGGGTGGCAAAAGCCAGGGTACCTTTTTGGCTGGGCTTGTATAGGCCCCAGGTCTGATAGCCTAGTATCTACTTATGAACCTATGAACTCCAAGGTCACACTACACAGACACACGGAAACACCACCATGCACCTACATTCCCCTCGCACACACACATCACAGTCACAACACACACTTACACACACACACACACACACACACACACACACACACACACACACACACACACACACACACACACACTAAAGCCCCTAACCAACACACTTAAACATAAATACTTACCTGACCTTCCACCTATGCATTCACAAACTGTAACACCAGAAGCGCTATTTCAACATCTCTGAACTTCAGGATTTTGAAATTCGCACTTCTGGTCTTTTGGTATTTAGGGGTTTGAGCTATATGGTCTCGATATTTTGAAATTCAATATTTCAAAATTTTGAGATTATGTAGTGAACCCATATATATATATATATATATATATATATATATATATATATATATATATATATATATATATATATATATATATATATATATATATATATATATATATATATATATATCTGGGTCGACTTTCATTCATCGAAAGTACACCCTACTGAATCTGAAACCGCAGACTCAATTTAAGCGAAAGTCTGGTTTAATGAAACTGCACTTTCACAAATTCCACATCACAGAAGAATGGTCGGCAGTTCCATGGTTATGTTTACCAGCAGGTGTGGTGTTTTTAAGTTGCCCATAGCATTTATAATAAGAGTAGAAGGTGTACAGCAGTTAGGGTTTGATGGTATAGATCATGGTACAGTGAGGATAAGGAAATGTACCCTTTTACCCACTGTAGTTCGATCTTGGAGTTAGTATACTGCCTACAATTAGTGGAGGTAGGGGGTGCAGGGGGGCTATGTTTTAGTGTATCTGGTCGGTGATTTGGTTTTTGGTGATGTGGAGTTCATAAATGTGTGGTTTGGTTAAACAGCACTTTTGCTTAAAAGGAGTCAGCATTTTCAGAGTCTCTAGGGTGTACTTTTGATAAATGAAAGTAGACACACACACACACACACATATATATATATATATATATATATATATATATATATATATATATATGCATGTGTGTGTGTGTGTGTGTGTGTGTGTGTGTGTGTGTGTGTGTGTATACACGCATACATATATGTGTATAGATATACACAGACTAATGATATTTAATGTGAATTTGTGTGCTTAGACTGTAAAGAAAACCTTAGATATGATTAAAAGAAACAGAGTAGTTGACATTGTTTTTTTCTCATACCCACAACAATTCATAGCTTTTCATACTTTCCTTTGTTGTTTATCAAAGCTATCCCTATTTTTCTTTCAAGAATAACCCTGCTAAAAACTAATACCTGTAGTTTAGAAATGATTAATGAATGCTACAGAAATGTGTCCTAGTAGAAATATCTCCTATATAAACCACGAGAACCATGAATATAATATACATACATAATGGTTATTAACTGCAGCTTTAAGTTACTTTTCATACAATAGAACATAGTTTGTGAAGAACATTACAGATGTAAATATCTCAGTTCAGTTTTTAAAAGATAGCTTCCCGTGTAATATTATATTACTTCATTATTTCAGTTATACCACAGCTGTATTACTCATTCATTCTGTTTGCCAGATGTACAGTTTGATGCTCTGTACAGAAAAATGAGAGTAAGTAATTTGGCCATATTCAATATGGATCAATACAGATGCATTTTGAATTCAGCAAATTGCCAAAACATTTTGGCAGAGAACAGGAATTGATGCAATATAGTTACACTCCTTTTCTCAAAATGCATTGACCTTGGAGTTATTCTAATAAGCAACACAGTATACTAACCCTTACATGTAGGTGTAGAAAAGTTTTTGAGTCCCTCGGGGGGAAAGGATTATTTTAACAAAGTTCACCAAATGGACATTCAGAAGATTTGTTGGATATTTTGTCCATTCAAGACAATTACATTCAACTGATAGTCCAACACCCACAAGGAAATATTGGTTTTACCTATAGTCATTTGCTTGCGAGAGTGATAAATAGTTAAGAAAAGAAAGACTATCCCTTTCATGCCATTTCTGATTTTGGTATAATGCTGTTCCATAACTGCATGTTGCTACCTGGTTTAGCTTACTCACAAGAAATTTAAGAGGACCTCTGAATGATTTGGATCAAAATGTTTAAAAATGTTCAATAGGCTTCTAAATTTTAAGCTGCACTGACGTCAAACCAGGTATTTTATCATTTCTCCTTCATTTTGTATCCATTTTTAACCCTCTTTTGTAACTTTTGTGTGACAATAACTTTAGGAAATATACATTTATATACTACAATTAAGGACCCATCTGTTCTAAGAGAATTTGATATTTACTTTATTTTCAAGCTACATATTCTGCTCAGCCTAGCAGTTCAGGCTTGTCTGACTTGCATCCCTCTTCTTTTTGTTGCAAGTAACGTGGGGTTACTGATTCTAAGAATATATTAATCTTTAGTTATTTTAGTGAGCTATATTTATTAAGTTTAACAAGCTTCTTTTAGTAGTTACTGCTTCCTGATTCACACCTATGAACTGTCCCTGATTCTGCAGAATGTCCCTGATTTCACCTTATACATTTTCCCTGTCTCACAAAACATTTTTGATCTTCTGGTATATCACTTAGGATTAAAGTCAACCAGTCATGCCGGACATTAGTCTTTCATATTTCTTATTGTTCAGAAAATATATTTTAATAAAAAACTTGTTGTTCCGTTAACGTTTTAAGTGAATTAGAATATTTAAAAAAATTTCTCTGATTTCGGTCTTTTGGTTCCCCATAAATTTCAGTTTTTCCCTGATTCCTGAGCAGTGAAAAAGAACTTGTGGACTATGTCCTGAGCAACTTTCTAAGTACTTCCTGATGATGAAATTGTGAGGAGTAAGTCTCTTGTGAGTAGTCATGTTTTTTGTAGTCTGCAGCAGATTTTGTCACACCAAGTTATACAGAAAGTAACACATGCAATTACAGAATAAACTAATGCATAACTAAATGCAGTTCTGTTCAAGAAAAATGTAACAAAATCAAAATGGAACATGGTAAAATGCCAGCAAAGTACATTGGGATTAGCATATTGTGTAATAACACAGATGCAACACTTAATAGACTTCAACACTTTTAGGAAGAAGTCCGGGAATATCACCTACTTTTCTACTGCTGACTTCAATAGCTCATCCTGGTAACCAACTACCCCCATCTTATTGGCTTTAAAGCCACTATATTAATATCTGCAACAAACTTAGCTCATAAAACAATATGCAATGATTATTATTTTTGTGCACTGATAACAATCCTAATGTGAATACCCTAACCTTGCAATTACCAGCTCATACTATTATTATTTTGTGTATGTGTATTATGTGATGTTGTACTCTTAACAGCTACTTGATTTGTCATATTGTACTGTTTTCATATCATTTTCTTAATTGTGTTGTGGAGCTTCTCTCCCCGGGCTTCTGCTGAAAAAGGGCAATTGCTTAGTTGGACTAACCCAGTCAATAAATGTCAAATAAATAAATGAATAATAAATAAAATGTGTGAATCACCTCAGTGATAGCCCCCTACAGTAACGCTTGTTTTGTGTTCTATACTTTGAATCGATAAGTGCTATTTTGAAAAAAAAATTTGGAATAATCTGTGAGTCTCTGAAGAGAAAAATACAAAGAGGATGCAATAAAGAAGATGAAGATGAAGAAGGTGCGACAAATAATAAGATAATAATGCTGATATAATTACCAAAATGTAAAGTATGTTTAATTTTGGGACCTTCCCATGATCCTTGCATACCAACAAGTGTCTTTTAATGAGTACAGACATCTGAGACCAAACTGAGGTGGGGATTGAACTGCAGACTATCATTCAGGTTGCCTATATCTGTGACCTGTCATCCATGAAAGCAACTGCATAATGGAGGAAGGGGATATGGACTCAAAGCTCCAGCAGGAAAATATACTTATTTTATTTATTTATTTATTTTATTTAACATTTGTTTACCGGGAAAGTACGACTTGGAACTAGTCAATTTTCAGTGGAGGTCCAGGGAGAAATGCTCCAGACGCATGTCTTTATAACATAAAAACATATAAAGAAAATAAATGCAGACATAGATAAACAAGCAAAAAGAAAAAAAAAAACAAATTAGTAAGGGCGTTTACTTCTCCAGAACCAGCACCAAATATATATTTACACAACTATTTCCTGACCCTCATTTCTACTTTAAGATCATTACCTAAAAAAAGCTCACACCAACGTGTATTCAGGATCCTAAATTCCTGAAAATTGATACTGCATACCTACAAGCCTATAACCACATTTATAATCTCAGACTTACCAGAAGTACCTTAACCTATAGATTCAAACATTCCATTATGTGACCTTTCAACAAACATGCCTTTACCGTACTCTGCTAAAAAATACAGCCAGGTAACCATCATCTGCTCAAAAACTGTTTGCACTTAGGCTATGGAATGTATTAAGACCTGCAACATCCTCCCACATATTTGACATGACACCCATTGCCATAACATCTATTTACTTTCTAAATGATCAAATATTTTCTAACTAAATATGGAAAAAGGCCTTAAGAAATGGATCTAACTTCACTGGTCTGAAATAAGCATTTGAGGTTGGAAGCTATTCCTTCTTATTCAGCAACTCCCTAAATTGTACATTATCTGATAAAATCCGCAAATATTTCATAATCTGCCTGAGTAATAGAACTTTCCATGTTAATTTTAAAATTCTAAATAAGATACTGGCTTATTTATAAGAGCTGATCCTTAGGGTCCATACACTGCCCTCTGTTGCTTTATTTATCTTTCAACAACCTTCCAAAGAATCTGTTAAACATGAACTACCCGCTCATTGCAGATGATGCCATTTTAATTAATTTACATAAATCCACTAACAGCCTGCAAAATGCTGTGTGCAAAGATTTACTCTAATCTGGAACTAGTTCATAAGTAGCAGGTTAACAATCAGCTTAGCAAAGATTACAAATATATTACTTGACACTAATCAAAGACTAAACTCTTCCTTTAATCTGCTAATCAAAGACTTGCAAGGTAATCCAACCCACTTTGTCCATTTGAAGAAGTACCCGGTTTCGTGGCTGAACCAATGGTTTTCTTTCACTCTACCTGCTGAAAAGTAATTAACAAAGTTCTAAATCAACTCAAATATTCCAATAAAGCTTTAATTTTAAATATATTGTTATCAATGTTATAATGTTTAATGTATATTCTGCCAGTTACAACTCTAAATTATTGCAATAATACTGCCCCAATGTAGTCTGTGGAAAAAAAATAAATACTATGATTCATCTGGGTTTCCCACAATTGAGAACACCACTGTCTTACCTTACAGAAATATGATTAATTTCAAGTAACTGGCAGAGCCATCTTCTTGCTCATAGGTTCATAGACTCATGGGTGTATATCAGTCTAAAGACCACCAGGACCTTTATAAGCTAAGCCATGTCATGATTTATTGTGTCTTTGAGGTTATCTTAAGGGGTCTGTGTTAGTTAGGGCATGATTTATTGGCTGCCTTTGTTCATCAAAGACATAGATGTCAAATTTATGATTTCCCATCCACTAGTCCAGGTTGCAATAGGGTAAGGGAAATACTCTGCTCCACATGGATGGGAAGCCAATTCAAAGAATGAGGATTCTCTTTGATGCATACATGTCCCTCCAAAATGTCCTAATTAGTCACAAGCAAAATTTAAATCCTTAGATCTAGTAGTTCTGGTGCTGTTCATTTTGTGGATATGGAAAAGGTCCATCAAAGCTGGATTTAAGGAAGTCTTGTATGCCAGGTATAAATCAACTCTCAGCAGTCTGTAGGAAACAGAGTATAAAGATAGGGACATTGAGGCAATCTGCATATCAGATTGTGTTTATACCCTGTATTCTTTTTGTGAGGAACCTCAGTGGACATTCCAGTTTTTGCATGTGCCTGATCAGGTACATACCAAAGGGGGCTTTATATTCAGTGATGGGTCTGATGGCATGATGAATTCCCTGGGCATAGATGTTATGCCCTTATTTATAATTTGAGTGACACAGAATGATTGGGTCTACTTTATGTGCTCGAAGTCTGAGAATATCTAATACGATATTCTCGACATGAGTACACCGAAAGTTCAAAACATCAAAAATGTAAACGGAAATCTCCGTAGGTGGAGATTTCCGTTTACTTCAATGTAGTGTGATCTCTGAGTTGGTATATTTAAGTAGCAGGCATTGTGGGGGTGCAGAGGGGCTTGCCCCCCTGCCTACACTAGCGTAATTTTTTTTTTTGTGTATTTTTTTTTTTGGGATATCGATTGTTTAATAGTTCGATGCATATGGTTCGATCCATATGCATTCGGGCTATTAAGCTTTCGAGGTCCTAAAGTAGACCTGAATGATTTTCTTACTACTGAAGACACATATCAGTCAAAAGCCATGTTACTATCTACATGAGTCCCCAAATCCCTACTGTGTTTACTTTTAGGGGTGTTTTATCAATGAGGTAGTTTCCTTGGGAGATGTCCCCACAAAAGGTAATATCATGCATTTCTTCATATTGAGTTTTAAGCTATGACTTTGGCACCAGTCATTTGTCTGTCTTACACCTTCCTATAAGATGATAACATCTCAGAGAGGGGGGGGTCCATGATTACTCTTAGCACACAGCCCTAAGGGACTCCATTGGTGACCAGCCTGTTTGTGGGGGTGGTCCCTCCAGTCCTAACTTCCAGGATCCTGTCTGTGATCCAGCTGGCTATCCAGCAAGTTACATGGGGGGGGTTAGACCTAATTACATTAGTTTTTTTACGATCCCCGAATGAAGTATTGCATCAAATTCCTTAGCTAGGTCAAGGCACCATTTTGCCCTGTTCTATTGCCTTGATGACCCTCTCAAAGAAGTCCACCGGGTTTAGTAGACATGACCTGCCTTTAATTAAACTAAACTGGGATGTGTCTGGTGTCTGCAGGTTTCCTATACCATTGTTAATCATTCCCATGATAACTCTTTCCATGGCTTTGCATAGGAGACTAGTCAGACTAATGGGTCTGTAGTTCCCAGGATCCATTATTGAACTACCCTTGTGCAAAGGAATAACAGTTGCAGTCTTCCATTCACATGGCACAAAGCCTGTGTGGAGGTTATGGGTAAATAGTGACTCCAGTGGTCCTGATAGGTCATATTTAAGGCTCTTAAGAAGGCATCCTGGGATATAGTCAGGGTCCATCAAAGCTGTATTTTTGGCCTTAGAGAGCACATCTAAGACCTGCTTCTTACTGATAGTTGGAGGGTTTATGTTAGATGGTATTTCTTGGGGGAGGGGATAAAGTTGGAGCTGGATTTCTCAGCCAGAAGATTTGCTGTATCTTCCAGTTCTGTGAATGTGGCTCCATTTCCCAATGGTTTGGCACATTGTTGTATGCTGCCTTTGAGGTCATAGCTAAAGAAGATTTTACAGTTGTCCTTGGCTTGGGGCACTATCTTTATCTTAAAATTTCTCAGTTGTACTTAATTAGTTCTCTTAGTCGGCTCTACAGTCTGATGGTAGTGGTTTTATCTTTTTTGGAGTTACATTTCCTAGTTTTAACTATGATGTTTTTGTTATGCAACCTGTTTAATGCTGGACTCCTCCACGGTGATTTGTTTTTTGAGTTAGTTTTGGGTTTACTTCTGGTAGGCACAGAAGCTTCTATGCAGTCACTGACATGGCTGTATAGAGCTTCTTTGAATAATTCAGCATAGACTGCTATGTTTTCTGGGTTTGTAGGAACTTGACATTTTGACAGGTTATCACTTAATAAAATGTAGCTTGCTTTAGAGTAGTTTCTAACTTTAACAGAGTTTGCTGGAGATACAGAATTGATTATTATTTTGAAGGAGACCCCCTCTGTGATCTGACCTTACCAGAGAGGACACAACACTTGGGAGAGGGGGAAGTAATGCAATTCCATATTTGTGAGTACAAGGTCCAATATATTTGTAAGTGTAGTAGGCATATGCACTAACTGGTCCAAGGTGTTTGAGTCCACAAAGTGTAGGAATCTCTGTGATTGCAGGGTTGTGTAGGATTACCAGCCTACAGATGGATAATTAAACCCCCCACTTGAGTTTCTTATTTGATTGAATAGTGAGTGTCTTAATATGAGCTATATGGTTTATGGAACATAGAGGGTGACTTATAGCTTGCTAGGATATGGTATGGGACTCTGTCTATGGTAGTCTGAACATGGAGGAACTCCAATGTATCCCCCTGTTTAACCATCCTGAAGATATGCCTGCTACTGATATAGCTCAAGGCACCTCCATCTTTAGTCCCTGTCTGTGCAGTTAATGGTCTAAATGTGTGCAAGGTACTGAAGCCTTGCACTGCTGGGATACTTTCTGTGGCTTTAAACCATGTCTTAGTAACTGTTAAATTGTTTCATTTTTGAACTGCTCATCAAATGAATACTGGCCACTTTTAGATAACACATTGAAAATAAACACACTGACTTACACTATTCGGAATCTTGAAGCACTCCCCCCGCCCATTATGTAGACCAACATTTAGTCTTGCAACTAGTGAGACAGACTTCCCAAAGAGTCCTCATGCTAGTTGGAACACCATTCCTCAATACATGTGAAAGAACAGTAGTTAGCACAGTTCCAAATTCAGCATAAGCACTATGTAACTGACATCTGTAAGTGATGATGTTTCAAAGACCAAGGGAAATCTTTACTTTACATTACCCTAATGATGAAACATCAACATGTACCAATTTGTAATAGCTCTATAATGCATAGCATTAATGTCATTGTGTTGCACTTTGCATACTGTGTGGTTAATAAATATGTACCTGTTTATTAACATGATAATATTTTGTATGTTGTATTTGTGGGACGTACCAAATATGGGGTCTACTAAAAACTATTGAAACTATGCTTAGCAAAACTGACTTTGTATTAACTGTGGTGGTACTGAATGAGAAAACAATATTTGACAGCATTTTAATGTCTTTTGCCTCCAAAGTGTTATAGTCTCAGAGATACTATAGATATATGCGGGAATCGGATATGGAGAGAAAGCTCTCACATTAGGAGGAAGCAGAAAGAATCAGGATAGCATGAATAGTTTACTTGCTTTTAGGGAGAGATCATATATGCTAATAAAGTTTGTCTGTGTCTTTCCTTTCTTGGCTCAGGATGCGCCTGAAAAAGGATCACAGGTCCACTTTGTCTACGGATAAACAACAAATAAATGTATATTTCCAGTTCATATGCCAACTTATTTTGATGCAGACTAACCCCAAGTTGATCAACATTTAAGCAAAATAACTAGGATCAGTATAAAGATCACTGAATGAATAACTGTAGCAAACAGGAGACAACGTTATAAACTTTGCAGAGTTAATTTTATATAAGTTGCTTCCATTTCCATAGTTCCTACAGTAGTGCAGGGCTAGCAATATGTTAACATGCTAAAGTAATATATTTTCTAGTTGATTTTTGTTAAATTTACGATTTTAATATGCATCAGTGTTGTAGTCTTGTATAAAATGCCAACCATTGCATCCTTGTTTTTTTTTTTTTTTTGCTGGTCTGTAGATTTTTGGAGGCTGAGCTGCAAGAAAGAATAGCTGTAGCACTGTGAATCTGTGGCACAGCTGAGGGGCCTGTTTGCTATATGGCAATACTGAGTGTTACTAAAGATATGACTAGGCTGCATGGACTCTTACTTTACCACTGTACTGTAATGTGTTTTATGGAACATAGCAAGAAAAAACATGGAGTCCTTTTTGATATCACAGAATCAAACACACTTGGATACAGAACATGCTGATGGTGTTAAAATACAAAATGGTAGACAAATCAAAACATGTCCGTACAGGATTTGTTCTATAAAGTAGATCACTTTGAAAATCATTTATATTTGAAGAATATGTGTTTTAATGGACTGCTAATAGTTTGTAGGACCCTGACCCTGTGAGTTTTATTACTGAAGTTATTCAAAGTGATGCAACTTTTTCCCTCTCTCTTAATACTTGAATAAGCAAAAAGATAAAAACAAGCCAGGCGATTCAAAAACACTGAATTCAGCCCCATATATGATGTTTAGCATGCAATGTGGATGTTAGCATGAGCCTTAAAATTTAATCAGACTGATGTTGTACTTGATCATCAGGTACTGCAAAAGTTGACCATGGAATGTATCTGACTGGACAGTCAGGGAGCATGAGTGCTGTTCTGTATTTTTGTACATAGTTGTTTAAAAGCAGGAAGTACTATGAGGTCATCAGGTGTATTAGTATGTCTTATTACTGGTACGTTACATGGACTGACCACCCTGCCATCTTCTGTGCATTCCCTTCTATGGTCCTGCAGAAATTGAATATAAGGATATGATGAGCTGCAGTGGCCTAGAGCACACATCCTTCACGTATAGCTACACAAGTAACCTGCAACACCATCAACTATTGATCCATGATTCACTATAGATATCTGTATGCCTGGGGACACATTGCCATTACATGTTGTCCCACTACTTTCCTAGTGGTATGTTGACTTCTGTCTACCCTCTGTAACTGCTAACCCTTGGATCTCCTTCCTGCCTGCTGAATCATGTGTTGCCTTTCATAGAATGCCATGTGTACTGCATGCATGAATCAGTGTAGTTATGAATATGCAGGAGATCTAGTGTCATGTGTGATGTTGCTAGAGAACTTCACATCATCACTGGGAAGGACAGAGTAGGTTGATCTGCAAATGGGGAATATGAAAATACTCCATGGAATTTAACCACCATTATGACTTAATGCCAGGCTGTGGTGTCTGGTGTTTACTCCATCCCATCCCTGTGCAATTGCTTACATCCTTTATGACTCTTATCCAATGTGCCCTGGCTGCAGTCCTTTAAATATTTATTTTTTTAAACAAATACTGCTGTAACTCACTTTAATAAATCAGACAGGTACTAAGATAAAGGCTACAAAATAGGAAGTTCTGTAAATGTTTTAGCAATCCTGTCTGCAAAATGCATGGGGTCTGTTCAACTTATTAAACAATCTAGAAATAGTGAATTTCCCAGCAACATTTTAGATGGCTAAGGAGGTGAGAACTTTTTTTCTTCTTGGTATGCAGAATACACAAGCTCTGGTGTGCAATAAATTAAATATTGTGAACTTCCGGATTAGGTAACAGTTTAGGATTGCAACTAATCCCTACTCTTCTTTCCTAAACTTACAGTAAAGATGTGTAACTTATTTTACAAATTAGAACTTTATGTACTCCCATTTATTACATTCCATACTTCTTTGATATCTGATTTGCTCTTTTCATAGGATCATAGGATCATAGGAGTTACTAGGCTATTGGCTCTGATGCCCTTATAAGCCTAAAGAAGACTTTAGCCCATGTTTAGACAAATCAGCACCCAATGCCCCTGTCCAACAGGGACATGGGTAGAATCCCAGGGGTATATTTTCTGTTTCCCATTCAGTTATCCAGGTTGCGCTGAAAAAGGGGTAAAGAGGTACTCTGCTTGATGTGGAAAGGCAGTCTATTCCATAGATGAGGACTCTGGGACACAAATCTCTCCCATCAACAAGTCTTGTTGATGTCACAGACTAGGTTGAGGCCATGCTTGTGGGTTACTTGAGTGGAGCTTGACTTGCAGATATACAGCAGTCCCATCAAGGCGGGGTCAATGATCGCTATGTATGCCAGACAGAGGTCACCTCTCAGGAGTCTGTATGAAACTGAGTAGAGGGATAGGGCTTTTAGCCTATCTGTGTATGGTAGATGTTTGAGGCCTTGGATTCTATGGGTGAGGAACGTCTGTGGTCTCGCCAGTGGCTGCATGTGCTTTGCGGGGTACATGCTGAAAGGTGCATTGTACTAAATAATGGTCCTTATAAGGGAAGAATACAAGGTGTTATGACCTCCTTGTTCTTGGATGAGATACCCTTACTTAAGAGGTGGGCCATGTAGAAGACTTTCCATACCATGGAAGCAACATGGTGGTCAAAAGTCAGGTTGCTGTCAACCTGGGTGCGCAAGTCCCTCATGACTGATTGAGTGCTTAGGATATTGTTATTAATGTGATAATTTGTGGGGACATCACTCTCCCCAAAGGGGATGATGATGCATTTTTTGGTATTCAGCTTGAGGCCATGTTTCTGGCACGAGTCATTTGTCTGAGTGAGACCCTCTTGGAGGATGTCCACATCACTAGGGGAATTGATGACAGCATCCAGCTTGCAGTCATCTACAAACTTGGTCAGCCATAGCCCACTGGTTGTGGCCTGCACCTCAGAAAAGTATATCCCAAATGACAGAGGCCCCAAGACTGAACCCTGGGGTATGCTGCTTGTTGCGAGTCTACTGCTTGAGGTGGCTTCCTTTATTTTGACTATGTGGGTTCTATCAGTGAGCCAGTTTGATACCCATCTGGTAACATATAGATTGCTGCCTAGTTGAGAGAGTTTATCTAATATACCCAAGTGGGGAATAGTGTCAAAGGCTTTGGCCAGGTCAAGGTAAGTGGTATGCACCATCTTCCCCTAGTCCATGGCTTTGGTGACTGTCTCACAGAATGTGAAGCCAAACTCTGTGGGATCAAGGGTTTGGAGGTTGCCAGTGTAACCACTTATGTGTGTAGTCCGTGTAATGAAGTAGCAATGCCCATGAAGAACAACATGCTGTCCAGGTCAAGAGTTTATTCAAACTATTTATTAGTAAAACAACAAGTTAAGCGCTTTTGTCCCCTCAGGTTGCCAATGTCCTTGTTAATGAGGTCCATGATAATCCATTCCATGGCCTTGCAGATCAGGCTAGTTAGGTTGATGGGTCTATTATTTCCTAGATCAGTGGATGCTCCACCTTTGTGTAAAGGGGTAACAGTGGCTATCCGCCACTCAGCTGGGATGAAGCCAGTACTCAGGCTTTGGTTGAATAGGGTGCCTAATGTTGCTACAAGTTCCTGCCTGAGTTCACATAGGATGCAGTCTGGGATGTTAATAGGTCCCATGGAGGCTGTATTTTTTGCCTTTGAGAGAGCAGTGATGACCTGTTCCCTAGATATAAGGGGAAAGGGTCAGGTACTGGGGATGCCCTTATTTACTGATGGGGGGATAGAGGGGTAAAGCTTTCACTGAATCTGTCAACCAGCATGTTTGCTATATCTATGGCATTTATATATGTGGTGTCCTTGACCACCAGTTCTGAACAGATCTGAGGTTGCAGACATATGTGAAGAAGGCCTTATGACTGTCTCTAGTAGATGCAGCCAATTTGGACTCGAAGTTTGCTTTGGAGGATTTCACTAGTGCTCTTATTTGCTTGTTCTGGCTAAGGAGACATTGCTTCAATTTGGGCACCTGCTCCTTCCTGGTATTGGACAGCAATTTTTTCATTTTTTTATGATACAGTTTATTTATTGCAGATGCCCACCAGACAGGTTTACTCTTCCTTGAGGAGGATGATTTAGTCATTTTGGGTATTCATAATTCCATGCATCTATATAAATGCTCATATAGTGCTTTGGTGTAGTTTTGGATATTGGTGCCAGTTCCAACAGAGGGGAAGGAGGCTGTGAAGCTGTTTATACCATCCCTCAGGAGGCTGTACTCAGCTTTGGAGAAGTTTGTATGCCTGATCCTAGCTAGAGGGGGGTTGGGGGAGATGGTGATTTCGAAAGTGACCCCTTTGTTGTTGGATCTTACCAGGGAGGATTATACTATAGGGATGCTGCAGTGGTTACTCATGCTGGTTAATACCAAGTCCAAGATATTATTACCCCTTGTGGGAGTATCAACTATCTGTTCCAATGAATTTGCATTGACAAAATTAAGTAACCTCTGGGCATTTTTATTCTGGCATGAGTAGTTCTTCCAGTCTATGTTTGGGAAGTTAAAGTCACCCAGGATCAGGGTAAAGGGTTGAGTCTTGATAGATTCAAACAGGTCCAAATAGCTGGATTGGCCATCTTGAGTCAGATTTGGGGGTCGGTAAATAGCTATGATTTGAATATGGGTCTTGTCAATGGTTAACTACACCTGGAGTGTCTCTTGTGTGTCATACTGTTTGATCAGCCTGCAGGTGTGTATGTCTTTAATGTATATTGAAACTCCACCTCCTTTGGTTTTACTGCCCACAATTTGGGGTCTGAATGTATGATAGGATGAGTAACCATGTAAGGCTGGGGTGATCTCCAAAGCTTTGAACCATGTTTCTGTGACTGGACAGATGTCAGCATTTTCCAGGTTTAGGAATGTTTGCAATGAGTGCAGTTTCATGTTTAGACTCCTAGTATTTAGCAGCATGACCTTTAATTTGTGTTTTGTTGAAATGTTTCTGTTGGTAGTTTTAACCTCATCACTCTTCCTAAAAAGGTGCTATAGGGGAGGCAAGAGCTTTTGCCAGAAGCCTGATGCCCAGGTGAGAGAGATACAGGCCATCTCTGGCACAGTTTCATGGTCTTTTGATCATATCTTCCTAGGATGTCAGTTACTGGATCCCCCTGGAATGACACCAAAAACTAAACCAGTTGTTAAAGTCAATCATTTTTTGTTTGTTTTGGGGCATCATTCTGGGTAATGGCTGGGGACATACCTACCTGGGACACATAATCAGCGAGCTCAATCAATTCTCTCTTATACATCAGGGAGGTAGATCTCAAGTCATTCACGCCAACATGGACTATGACAGAGTCATAACAGTACCAGTTGTTGACAGACTTAAGTGGGTGTGTGATATGGCAGATTCTGGCACCTGACAGACACCTGTGACTTTGTCCTTATCCAGCCTGGTGAGAGGCACATCTATGTGTCTCACAATAGAGTCTCCTATGACTAATCTGTTGGGTTTATGGTAACTCCTTTGTGGTTGTGAGGCAGAGGTGTGTGGACTATGCATGGTATGTGGTGTGGAGGGCTGTGGAGATCGCATGTGTTTTTGCCTCAGAGGTCTTCTTTGTTTGCATATGTTTATGTGGGGGACCTCTGCATATGTAGGTGTGTGTTGTGTATGTATGGGTGGTGTTTGAGGTGTAGTGATTGTGTTGACAACCCTTTCAGTGCCAGATATACTGGCTTGAGGGGGAGAGAGCTTGGACTTTAGGTTCCTAATGTAATTGCATCTCTCACAGATTGTGTTCCTAGGTGGTAGTAGTAGATGGTTGTCCATGTACATGAGGCAGTTGCTACACTGTCTCAGGATGCCATATCAACCAGACTTGCAGGAGAAACTATAGGAAATTGTCCATCTATATTTTCAGAATCTGAGGGAGAAAGGCCAGGGAGAGCTAAGGGGTGGGCCTAAAGCCCAATTCTTAAACCAAAACTAAAAGCTTAAAATAACACTTAACAATTTAGACAGGCTATAAACAAGCAATAATAAATGCAACAGAAAAGATGCAGTTGAACACTTCAGAGAATAGGCAGCAAGTAGCAGGGGAAAGCAAGAAAGTTGAAGTAGCAGAGTAGTGAAAAGAAACACAAATTAGAAAAATATAAGCAGCTGAATAAAGTGTCTTTTTATATAAAGCAAAAAGGGAGACAGCAGGAACAGAAGATAATTCAAGGTTAAGGGACTAAGGAATTTGGACTTCCCAAATGATCTCTGTATTAGATAGAATGAGCTAAAGAGATTGGACTGGTAGGAGTGTCCCAGATCAAATTTACAGTAGGGGCTGGCAACTTTAAAAGCCGCCAACTTTAAGAACAGAACAGGAATAGGGCAGGAGGGTGGGAGAAAACCAGTTTCAGCACAGATCAGAAAACAATGCCGGCAAATATATAAATAATTCAGTCAAGCAAAAATTAAGACAGTGCAGAACTCTGAACAGTTAAAAAGTGCCAAAAATATACTTATCAGCTCTATATTTCCAGATTGCTTGAGAAGCACTCTCAGTCAGAATACAAATAGATTCTAGCAATGGTATGCAAGAATTTACAAACAGGGAATATTTTATACCAGCAAGCCTTGAGACATTCAGGTAACACAAAAGCTGTTAAACCAGTTTTACCAGCTTTAAGAACACAACAGGAATACTGTGGGAGAAAACCAGTTTCAGCACAGATCAGAAAACAATGCCAGCAAATATATAAATAATTCAGCCGAGCAAAAATTAAGACAGTGCAGAACTCTGAACAGTTAAAAGTGCCAAAAATATATGTTAGAAAAATCTATACATGCTGCTTAGAAAATATATTTACATACATGCTGCCTAGAAAAATATATTTACAATGTGTGCTGCTTAGGAAGATGTGTATTTAAACATTCAAACATATATAAGTTGTGTGATCAAATATATAGAGAAATGTGTGCTTTAGTTAGGAATAAATGTACTTAAATCCATAATAGAGAACAAAGTTTATGTAATGCATTTAATTCTGTCTTACTAGAATTATAGTAGAAATAAACCTGCATATTATTGCTTGAAGCACAAGCTGCAGTGTAATCAGAAATTTGACCTTGGCAGCTTGCAAACACAGCCTGGCTCATGTCTTTCAAGTAAAGATTATTTTGCAAAGTTAGAAAATAATAAATCTGTTCGCATGTGTGTCCTCTTTCCTGCCTCCACCAGGAGAGTAGCCTTGTGCACACTATCTCTGATAGTGCAGCTGGGAACTGGGAAGACAAAGAAAGGCATTAAGGAAGACATACATCTATTGTATTTGAACTAATCAGAGAACCTTGAATTGGCTACATCCTCAGGAGGTCATCGTGACTGACCAGCTGCTTGCAAGGCTGTAAGATTCTCATGGGAAAAAGACTTTTTGAAAAACACAAATTCAGCACTTTTTATGAATTACTGTGATGTAAAGACCCTGTCACTGACCACACCAGTGAGGTGGGCAAAACTGATAATGACCTGTATAAAACAGGTGTACTCTGTGAATAAAGTTAGACAAAATTCTGTACAAACTTGTGTATGGTTTTTTGGCTCCTAATGTACATTAGAGTTTTAAGATACTCAAGTTCTCCTGCATTATTGTTTGTTATTGATTGACATTGTGTTTGAATAACTCAATGATTTTTACAGTCTGACTCTAACGAATTTATTTAACATCTTGGTCCTAATCGTGCCGGAATTCCCTTGGTAAGCTACAGGTCAGAATATATAGGTGGTACTGAAGTCTGCGCAGAAGAAGGAAAGACCTCCGACTGAATTGTCGTGCCCAAAGAGGCTGTCCACTTGTCTGATCTGTGGCCGAAAAGCGGAAAACTGGGTCCTAAAAAGCCTATCAAACATAAGCAGGAGGCTCGGGTAAGCAGAATTCCTCTCTTTGTTTTTGTTTTAGATCGGGGACCAGGTTACACTGTGCTATTGCTAAGGTTTGTGATAGCAGGGAGAGAGGTAGTCGAAGTATTGTATCTTGAGTCATAGATCAGGAAATAAAACAAAGCAAAGTAAGCAGTCATTCTAGACACTACTGTGAATACGGGGAATAAGATACCACGTGGTACAAGAGAAAGGGTTACGTAACAGTTCTGTTGTTTTTTTCTCTCTCTCTCTCTCTCTCTCTCTCTCTCTCTCTCTTCTTTTTTTTCTCTTTCAGAGACATGGGAAATGAATGCACTAAAGGGTCACGTGACCCGCCCCTAACAGAAGATGCAAAATATATGCAATTACAGAGAGCAGATAATGTGAGATATTTTGCAAAATGGGTTAACAAGTATGACTTTGATGGTAAATTGGATAAAATGTCATTAGTAAAACTTTTGAGACAGTTAAAATCTGACGCAGAAGGTCAGGCAAAAAAACAACGACAGTTGGGTGTTCCTCAAGCACATAGGTGGATTGAGGAAGCGAATCAAGGAACAGAAAAATAAAAATGCAAAGGCATTATTTTTAGACAAAGAGGATAATAACATAATAGTAGCATCGGTCCCTCCCTACCACGCCCACCGATGCCTTACTCAGAATATGAAGCGGAGGGCGGGCTGAACCCCCACGCTACCCAGAGACAACAGGGATATTAAGACAACCATTTGTAAGAGAACCTATCGGGACTAGATCCCGAACACGTCAAACACTTATAGATGTTCAACCGAGCGGAAGTTTATTAGATGAGAGTGAGGAAATCTGTCCATTAATAGAAGTACCAAACCCACAGGCAGGACAGGAGGGCCAGGCCTCAACTCTCTTAGTGTATAGACCATGGACACCGGAAGACATCCGGAAAGCTACAGAAGGAATTCCCCATCCAAAAATTAACTTTGAGAAATTTCTACAGGATTTACAGGGTATGAGATTGAGTTACCACTTAAATGGGGAAGAGGTAGAAAGAGTAGTTAGACAAATTTTAGGTCCAGACTGGCACATGATTTGTGGCACCTGGAATGCCCGTGACGCGCAACACAGGCCACTCCCACATAGTGACGCAGAACTAGATGCTAGATTGAAGGGTCTTACAGACCGCATTACTGAAAAATGGAAACCTAGGGCAGACTGGACTTGCATTAACCAGTGTGTACAACAAGATAATGAAACTGTGGATGCATACTATGGTAGATTATTAGAATGTTTTAATAACCATAGTGGCATGCCTGTTCCTGAAAATCAAAAGAATGATAGTTCATATGAACAACAATTGAAGAATGCATTTTTGAAAGGTTGTATTGCCCCTGTCAATAGCTTCATCACGAAGCACATGATAGATCACCGAACAAGTAGGCTTCAAGCCTTATTAGAGTATGCTAGACATGCCGAGAAACATTTTAACAGTAAAAAGAAAAAGAAAACGCAGGTCTTCACAGCTGAAGACGGTGCGGAAGTTTTTGTAGTACAAGCAGCCAAAAAGGGTAAGCAAAATACTCAGGGTAACAAACGCTCTGACAGAAACTCAGAAATTTATGAGAGCAGAAAGAAAAAAGGTGAGTGCTTCAATTGCGGTAAGAAGGGACATTTGGCAAGGGATTGCAGGAGCAAGGCACCTGCGGAAAAAAAGGATAAGGAAGATGAGGATTGACTATATGACAGTTATGCTGCTCAGCAGTCACCAGGAGAGACTAATGAGCAGGGGGATGATGTAAATACCTTAGAAGAAGCAGATGACATGCAACTGGATGTAGAAGTTGGGGAAAGTGAAGTTTTAGATCTGGCACTACTGAGCTTAGAGCTCTATTTAGCAGACACGAAACCGAAGTTACACTTCTGGTGGAAGGGAGAGAAGTCAAATTTTGTGTGATTCAGGAGCATCACGAACTTTGATACATCCTTCAAAGTTACCGAACATTCTGAGTCACCTGATTGCATATTAGTGAAAGCAGCAAACGGACAGCTGTACAGGGAACCACTTTCCCATGATATAGCAATAACTGACCCGCCTCGGCATGACCCAAAGGAGTAAAATAGTACTTTCTGCCAAATGCCCCATGAACTTATTAGGAAGAGATCTTATGCAACTTTTGGCATAGCAGTAGTCCCTACCATGAACGGTATGGAGGCACAGAGACAAACTGATACTTTTGTAATACGGTCGGAGGGTGAGGCTTATTATTGGTACAGCCAGGATCTGGTTACAACCGGTCCAGGGCAGTGACCAAGGAACTGATGAATGTAGCCACCAGCAAGGTGCCTCTCCTCGATGTTGACCAGCAACATTTATTACATTGTACCCTATATTATTGTAGCACACCAGGACCTGATAAAGAATACGAACAAAAGTTGTTCAGGAATCCTGCAAATAGACTGATACTACGGACCCTATACTGGGACACTGAGGGCAACAGTGTAGTGAGTTGTTCGTTACCTCAGGAGTTTTGGAATTGTACAAATCCAATAAACTACCACACGTTAGCCTAACCAAAAACAAGAATGTTAGGTGGGTAGACTTGGGTGACAAAGTGACAGGATGGGAGAGACTAACTGACTCAGAATTATCGGACTTAGGAGTACAGAAACAGAAACTGAATTGGTTAACGCAAGCACGCCCAGCTGTACACTTACAACAGAGTGAAGACAGCTGATTACGCTCTTGATAGAAGAAGAAGAAAAAGCTTTGAGTGAAATACCAAATGTTCTTTGGTCAACAGGAAAATCAGATGTAGGACTTATTCGAACAGCAGGGCCAGTAGTTATTACACCAAAATCAGCCTTTAGACCAAGAAAAAGACAATATCCCTTGAGCAAGGATGCGGAACAGGGAATTAAACCTATCATAATGGCATTACTTAAGGAAGGGATACTGGTGGAATCTTTAGATTCACCATGTAATACTCCTCTATTTCCTGTAAAAAAAGCAAACGGGGAATGGCGGATGGTACAAGATTTACAAGCTGTAAATGATGCGGTAATACCAAGAGCACCTACGGTGCCAGACCCACATACCTTGTTAAATGATTTGAAACCGCAACAAAAATATTTCACCGTGGTAGATATTAGCAATGCATTTTTCTCAATACCTATCCACCCTGACAGCCAGCATTGGTTTGCATTTACATTTCAGGGCAAAAGGTATAATGCACCGACTACCACAGGGATATAGTGAAAGTCCAACAATATTCGCGACAAGAGATGGCTAGCAACCTGGCAGGGTTTTCTCCACCAGGGGGCAGCCAAGTACTACTTTATGTAGATGACATCCTGCTTGCAGCCCCTACCCAGCAGCAGTGTAGGGAAGATACAATAGCATTGTTGAAATTCTTAGCTGAGCAGGGGCATAAAGTGAACAAACATAAATTGCAACTTTGGAAAGAACAGGTTAAATACCTGGGATATGTGATATCCAAAGAAGGTAGAACATTAGATGAAGATCGGAAAACAGCTATCTTACAAGCACCTAGACCAACTACCAAAAGGAAATGATGTCCTTCTTGGGAACGACTAATTTTTGTCAAGTTGGATACGAATTATGCTTTAGAAACGGCTCCATTGGCTGACTTAATATTTAAAACACCAATGGCAGCACAAGAAACACTGCACTGGACTCCAGAAGCAGAAGCAGCCTTTTGTAGACTAAAACAACTGATAGCTTCATCATTAGTTTTAGGGCTTCGAATTACCATAAGAGATTTTTCAAACTGTAGATTGTAGGCGGGATATATGACGCCAGTACTGACGCAACAACATGGCGGCAAGCAACGCCCCATAGCTTACTATTCATCACAGTTAGATCCGTGGCACGATCATTACCACCCTGCGTACAAGCAGTAGTCGCAGCAGCTATGGCAGTGCAAGCTTCAGCCTCAGTGGTGTTGTTTCATCCTCTCACGTTGAGAGTACCTCATGCAGTTGCGATAATTTTACTGCAAGAAAAATAGCATTTTATCCCCTGCCAGACATCTTTCTTGCATGACCATACTATTGAGTCAACCCCATATGACAATTGAACGTTGTACAACATTAAATCCATCGACATTACTTCCAATTCCTGTGGATGGCATACCACACAGCTGCCTGCAGGAAATGGAACAAGTAACCACACCCAGACAAGATCTTACTGATGTACCTTTAGCTGACGCAGAGGTGACATTTTTTGTGGATGGGTCCTGTAGACGAGGTCCTACAGGGAAAAACCTAGTGGGCTATGCAGTAGTGACTGATGACGAAATCATAGAAGCACAACCCTGCAACATAACCTGTCAGCTCAAGCAGCAGAATTGATAGCTTTGACACGTGCTTGCACTCTAGCGAAAGGCAAATGTGTTAACATATATACTGACAGTCAGTATGCTTTCTCTACAGTGCATGTCTTTGCACAACAATGGAAAAACAGGGGAATGATAACATCTACTGGCAAGCCGATTAATCATGCACAATTGATTCTGAACCTGTTAGATTCTATTCAGTTACCCACTAGAATAGCTATCTGTAAATGTGCAGCCCATACAAAACAACAAGATAGGATTTCAAAGGGAATGCTCGGGCTGATGCAGCTGCGGCAAGCTGCCTCAGACCCAGAAACTGTGCTTTTAAATGAAGAACTACAACCTTCTGAGACTCTAGATTTAGAAATGTTAAAAACAATGCAGACATTAGCTACAAAAGCAGAAAAGCAAAAGTGGATAAAACGAGGAGCAATCCTTGAAGAGGGACTGTACATCTCCAAAGAGAAAAAGCCCATATTGCCATCTAATTTGTTTAGATATGCAGCTTTGTTGAGTCATGGGCAGAGCCATGTCTCAACAGGGGGGATGGTACAGTTAGTTAACAAAACATTCCAAACATATGGATTCACGAATTATACACAAAAATTTTGTGCAACATGTCATATTTGTAGCAAACATCATGCACAGGGAGCATTTAAACCAAAGCGAGGAGCTTTCCAACACCACCTATCCGCTCCATACTATTTGTATGGATTTCATAGAACTGAATAAATGTGAAGGGAAAAAATACTGTTTAGTAATCATAGATATGTTTTCAAAATGGGTAGAAGCTTTTCCAACTAGAAATCCGGATGCAGCAACAGTAGCAAAGGCCCTAGTGAAAGAAATCATTCCTAGATTTGGCATACCAGAAAGAATTTATAGTGACAATGGGACACATTTCGTAAACCAGACAATACAACAGCTTGGGAGATTTTTGGGATTTCTTTGAAAACCATTGTGCTTATCACCCTCAGTCAGCAGGACTGGTGGAGAGGTACAATGGAATCTTGAAAACAAGTTGAGAAAATTAATGAGTGAGACTCAAAAGACTTGGATTTGCTGTCTGCCTTTAGCACTGCTGAGCATGAGAACTGTTCCAAATGTAAAGGGCTTGACCCCTTTGAGATAGTGTTTGAAGGGCATATTGTGTGCCACAATGGAAGGCCCTCATGCCTGCAGAGCTGGAGGCCGATGGCTCATTAGCTAGTTACATGAAGAAGTTATTAACAAATAAGACTGTTTTGCAGTTGAACTCTTTTCAGATAAACAAGAAGCAAAACCGAGGCCGTGCTGACCCGGGTCCTGGATTTGGCTGAAAATCATAAAGAGAAAGAACTGGGCGAGTCCAAAGTGGGAAGGTCCGTACCAGGTACTATTGGCAACACCCACTGCAGTGAAAATTGCTGAGAGATCATCTTGGGTTCATTTAACCCACTGCAAACCTGTTAAGAAATTTAGTTTGGACATACCACAGGAACAGGATGGCCAGAGGCAGAATGAATAAAAATGTGAAACAATCCCAGAGACATTGGTTCACTGGCCTACTGATCATACACTTAATAACTATGTTTGTAGTAACCTTTTTGTTGTTATGGTTTTTCTTGCACATAACTACAGATGTGAAATTAATAAAACGTGATGAAGGACTGGCTATAGACTGGCACCCAAACTTTAACACATACCTGGCTATGAAACGAGTTTATGTAGAGACTATGAACGTTTCAAACTGCTGGGTTTGTACTGCTATACCCACAGCATATGGAGGACTTTTGATGTCTGCTGTCCCCTTGGGAATAAATGAAACTTGGGAAAACCTGTTATTTGACACAGGCACTGTGAGATCACAAGACAAAGTGGCATTATTTTTGCCTGTTACTCAGAAAGGAATTGTTTGTTTTGTTAAAATGATACACTCCAGGTTGGTTGGAGTAACTGTAACATAACTGTGTCTTACAAATGTTATATAAAACCTATAGACCAAGGTACTAGTTGTAGCACGAATTATGGTTCATACTTAAGCTTGATGAAAACAACATTGAGAGATGTGCAAAAAACTCCTGAAATATATAGACAATTATCTGTTATAGATAAGAAAATGTTTCATTCAGGGTTAACCCGCATCAGTACAAAAAGTAGAAAACTGTTATTTTGTTTGTGGGAAAAAGCCTATAAATGGTTACCTGAGAATTGGTCCGCAGTTGTTTTTGGGTTATCTGGTTCCAGCCATAAGACATACTGCAGAATTGCCCCTGGGTAAAATACGTAATGTGAGACGAGCTCAGCAAGCCGAAAATACAGTCAGAAAACCTACTAATCCAGTGGGTAAGATTGAAGCAAGCTGGAAGGATCATTCATCTGTGAAGGACAAAGAAAAATTGACCCATATGGACTTGAGTGACAGTGTTATATCCTGGGCTGGGATATTCCCAGCCTACGGAGCAGTCAAATCAATTTGGGAACTGAGGAAATTGTCAAAACTCCTCAAAGTAATGAGCAATGCGACTTTTTCCGCTCTTGAACTTGTGACTGATGAAATGAATGCAATGAGAACAGTTGTATTACAGAACCGAATGGCGCGACTTCACCCTAGCGGCGAGAGGTGGTACGTAAGCGCTTATCAAAGAAGAATGCTGTGCGTACATTCCAGACAACCAGCATGAAATTAATGATCACCTGGAGGTAATACAGCAGGTGTCAGCAATGGCAGAACCAGGCCCAAACCCACTGACGAACTTTTTCCAGAATCTGTTTGGGGGGTGGGGGTCGGTCCTTATGAACATTCTGATTGCAATTTGTGTCGTACTGCTCATAATTGGAGCATGTGTCTGCTATGGATACCCTGTGTGAAAAAATTAGTTAAAGATTTAGTTGATGTATCAGTGACTGAAACCATGTACCAAGATATGGAATTGAATTTGTTGATACCAAGTGAAAGCCTATCTGAAATATAAAACAAATGACTTACTTAGCTGAAAATCCTTGAAAGGAAAAGGCTAAGAAATGAACTAATACTGTTTATGTTTCAAATAAGCATTAAATGCATTAACAGGAGGGAGAATGTTAGAAAAATCTATACATGCTGCTTAGAAAATATATTTACATACATGCTGCCTAGAAAAATATATTTACAATGTGTGCTGCTTAGGAAGATGTGTATTTAAACATTCAAACATATATAAGTTGTGTGATCAAATATATAGAGAAATGTGTGCTTTAGTTAGGAATAAATGTACTTAAATCCATAATAGAGAACAAAGTTTATGTAATGCATTTAATTCTGTCTTACTAGAATTATAGTAGAAATAAACCTGCATATTATTGCTTGAAGCACAAGCTGCAGTGTAATCAGAAATTTGACCTTGGCAGCTTGCAAACACAGCCTGGCTCATGTCTTTCAAGTAAAGATTATTTTGCAAAGTTAGAAAATAATAAATCTGTTCGCATGTGTGTCCTCTTTCCTGCCTCCACCAGGAGAGTAGCCTTGTGCACACTATCTCTGATAGTGCGCAGCTGGGAACTGGGAAGACAAAGAAAGGCATTAAGGAAGACATACATCTATTGTATTTGAACTAATCAGAGAACCTTGAATTGGCTACATCCTCAGGAGGTCATCGTGACTGACCAGCTGCTTGCAAGGCTGTAAGATTCTCATGGGAAAAAGACTTTTTGAAAAACACAAATTCAGCACTTTTTATGAATTACTGTGATGTAAAGACCCTGTCACTGACCACACCAGTGAGGTGGGCAAAACTGATAATGACCTGTATAAAACAGGTGTACTCTGTGAATAAAGTTAGACAAAATTCTGTACAAACTTGTGTATGGTTTTTTGGCTCCTAATGTACATTAGAGTTTTAAGATACTCAAGTTCTCCTGCATTATTGTTTGTTATTGATTGACATTGTGTTTGAATAACTCAATGATTTTTACAGTCTGACTCTAACGAATTTATTTAACAATATACCTATCAGCTCTCTATTTCTAAGTTGTTTGAAAAGTACTCTTAGTCAGAACACAAGGAGATTCTAACAATGGTACAAACCTACAAGTTTTAGTGCAAATTGCCTGTTGAACAGGGCTTTATATAGTCTCTGTGTATATTTATGAGCTGAGTGCATCATGGGTTTGTTTCCATTCAAATTCTGATGAACTTTTTATTTTATGTTGTAGAATAAACAAATTTATAATGTATTTTAGGAGTGTAGAAAGGGTTATGCTATGATTTTGTAACTTAGTGTAGTCTTACTTTAATTAGAATCATTTATATTTTGTTAGGATCACTTTTTCCTGATTTGCTAGTTATAATCATTGTTTTATTTTATTTTTATTCCTCTGTCGCATTCTTAAGGAGTTGATGTGATGGTCAGTGCTGCATTTGGGGGCATTGTGAGTTTATTTTGTATGTATAGACTGTGATATTAACTTTTTTTACATGGAAGTGAATGGGTGATGCAATCTGTGGCTTATTTTATTATTGCTTTTTAATCTAAATCAGAAAAACAAGACAAAAGTTAAGTGCACATTTCCTTTGGGGTAGTTTATGGTAGGCTTCAGTGTTGTGGAGTATATGTGCATCTGTGTTTTGCATTTGCAATGTTTGGTCTTTTACTTTAGTTGCCAGCAAGTAATGTAAACATGAAAAATTTAGGGTGTGTTTTATTTACATTGGTTTTCTTTCTTTATTTAGTTGTTAATCAAGCAAATAAAATGGCCTATTTTAGGCCATTTTCAGTACTTACCTATTCCACAGGGCAGGGGTAAAATGCAGCATTTATGAAAAATTAAAGAATAGCCAGTCAAGTAGAATATTTTTGGGAGGTGATAGGAAAGCGTACCCAGACAAACACACAGATGCGTGCACACGCACACACACACACACACACACACACACACACACACACACACACACACACACACCTTAAAAAACTCCACACCTACACCTTTGAACAATGAAACAGATACCAAAGCTATTAGGCCAGCATGCTGCCTCAGGTCCAGAATGGGGGGGGGGGGTGTTAGACACATAGCGTTGGCTTCATACAGTCCTGAATCTAAATCCACCAGTTTTACTACACACACTTTATTAGTTAAAACTCAGTGGGAATTCCCTTTCTTTTTTGCATACTTATGCATAACACTGGTAGAAGAAAAACATGGTAGCAGATGGAAAAGATGGAGCATCCCATGACAATTTCCATACAGAAAAATAATAAAAAAACGCCTATACTTTTGAATTCAAAGAAAAAAAAAACTGATGTTGAAGAAGCACAGTGTATGGGTTGTAATGGTGCAGAGCTAGTGTGCTTGGACCTGCAGAATTCTTTGATCTGTGTGGACAAGTGAAGAACTGGCCACAAATTCATCACATCATTCTGTCTTACTCATCAGTAAAAAGGATATTTCCTGGAAGGGCATGAACTGATAAGAAAATGAGGAATATGGTGACTGCACAGCAAAAAAAGCTCCAAGATGTAATAAGTAAAAATGCATTTGAAGATGCTTTGATGAGATGGTAACATCTGAATTCTTTTGTATGTGCATAAAAATCCCTTTCAAGCATGAATAACATGGACTATTTTGTTTACATGCAGTTGGATTGCATGGATGTGTGCCAGTTTTGTAAAGAGTGAAAGCAGTTTCTAGATGACACTTAGAAAAGCAATTGAGTTATTTACAAGAGTGATGATAAAATGATCCTTATATTGAATACTTTAGACTCTATTGTAGTGACTGATCATATCATTCACAGTAATTGTAAACAGCAGATGGGCCAGCACAGAACACTGTGGTATTGCCAACATCAAAAGAAATGAAGCATGGGATGTGGTGATGCAACCTTGTAGCTTATACTCATTCTGGAAGGTTATCTCTGCACAATGGAAGTAAAACCTTAACATTGCTTGAGATGTTGACGTTTTGTATGACTAACAGTTAACAAAGGTCTTAGGTATGCCAAGATATACTGCTTCTACCAAAGTGCCTTTAGCCAGTTAAGATCAGATGATCTAATAGTGCAGTTTCATTACCATGACTAGGACCAAATGCTTGGTGTGAGCTGGATAGGATGTTGGAGTCAGTGACATACTATTAGCTGTTTATGGACACACTCAATGATAGTATCAAACAGGTGCAATAACTATTCATCTCAGCAGATATATTTTTATTGCACTATGGAAACATTTATTTTGCAGAATGATTGATTAAGATGGTTACTGAACAGAAAATAAACCTAATTGCAATGTTTGAAAATTCTGATGGGGAGATTATAAAAAAATGAGACATCAAGGTTGATTTTTCACTGAAGTTAAGAAACAGACCCAATCAACACCATCTGTATATTAAATATAGATTATTTAGTAGATGATGCAGAATTGGAATAGATAGTGTGATTCTTTGAAATATGTTTTATAACTGAGCTGTGGAACTGTTTGAGAAAAAGTTGCCAATTTTAAAATAATCAAAATGTGGGAAGACAGATATAGTAGGGTTAAGGCCAGAATGCAGAAACTAATTAATGGTACTGCAGATTTTTTTTGTGATGGTTGATATGAGCATGCTTTTGGTAGAAAAAATATTTTTTTTTGCCTGTAAAGATAGCATAGTTACATTTATTACAAGATTTCTGAATTTAGTGTGATCTCTCTTTTATTTTGATACATTAAAAATGGATCCAAGGTGATGCCTTTCTTTCAGTGTGGTTTGACTGAGAGAGTCACACAAGGAAAAAATTATAAATTTGTCTCATCTTTTATAAGGAAGTGCCATTTTCTCTAAGGTGGAAATGAAGGCCAAATTAATGTACTTAGCTACACTATTCAGTGGTATCGTGAAAAGTGTTTACAATGTATGACAACAAATAGATGGGATTTTTGCATAAAGAAACATGGAAACATGCAAGGGAATATTAAAAGTATGAAGATATTGGGAAAAAAAGAAAAATGGCAGTGCGCAAAGCTGGAGTTTGACCGAGAAAAACAATATAGGGAAAGAAATAATGAGTCTGTATTGCAAGCGTGAACGCTTGGGTTGTCGAATACGGCATGATCAACACCAATTAAATGAACTGCGAGTACACCAAATGCCAGAAACTGATAAATTTGAAATCCTGATTCGGCATAGTTGGCCCTTCTGTGGTATAGCTCCGTAAGGTAAGTGTGCTATAGTTACAGACCTTAGGGTCAGGGTGCGGGTTAAGGTAAGTGCATAGATAGTAATACATGTAAGGGTTAGAAGTAGGGTTTTATTAAGTGTATGTATGTGGATTATTTATTTTGTTTGGGTATAGCTTATTAAGGTAAGTGTGTGATAGTTACGGACCTTAGGGTTAGGGTGCAGGTTAAGGTAAGTGCATAGAAATTAATGTATGTAAGGGTTAGTGTAGGTTTAGAAGTAGGGTTTAGGTTAGCGTATGTATGTGGTTTATTTATTTTGTTTGGTTTGGTAGTATGTAGCGAGCAGTGTAGTGGGAAGTATGTTTTGTTTTCGTTAGTGGGTGGAACAGTGTTGGCCAAACAAAGCAATTTGGTGATGTGCATTTCTGCATTTTGAGGTTTCAGTGAATTGTGCATTTGCTTAATAGGTGTCGATCATGCTGTATTCGACAACCTAAGTGTTCGCGCTTACAATAAAGACCAAAATAATAACTCAGAGGGAAATATTGGAAGTAATAGAAAGATGTGTTAATAGATGTTAAGCTATAAATTTAGGGTTTGAACAAAACAAGAATAAAGTATATAAATGTTTGATGATGGGCATGCTTTTCATTACTAACTGGGGTAATACTAAGAAAGACTATCTAATGGGATGGCAAAAAAACTTAATAGTAGATAAGGTGATAAAAAATAGGACATGTTTTGTTTTATAGGTATTGCTCAACAAAATAGTAGTGCAAGACAGTATAAACTGTAATATAAAAAGTTAAAGGATGTAAACTATGAATAAAATAAAGGACCATTTATTCTTCGAATGTCTCATGGTACAGAAGTTTTAGAATGAATTTCTGCCGAGGCTAACAAAACGAGGTTGGCAGAAATAATGCACAAGGAATCCTGTACAGGGTTTCATGGAGATCTAATATTAACAGTTTTGCTGCATCTAATGAGCTGTTTGTTTTAAGAATGTACAATAACTTCATGTCTGGATGTAGTTATACACTTTATAAGAAAATTTAGGCTAAATATGGTGCACTGAACATCACAGTAAACTATGTAATAGGTGAAGAAATTAAAAAGAGCTAATTAACTAAGATTGCTGAGAATTTAGTTACATTTTCTATAATTATAGAAACAAAGATTAAAGAACTAGCCAAAGGTAAAATGTTATAGACCATAAATTAAATACTTTGGTTTCTTATGCTGTATTCCTAGCTATATATAAGCATAACAATGTGATAGAATGCTGACAAAAAAAGTCCCCCTTTGTTCTTTCTTTTTTATGGGTTTAATATATCTTATTTTTTCTAAATAGCATCAGCTCAGTGATATGAAAAAGTAATCTCTACTTCATATTTCATCAGAAAGACATTACACCCGATCAGTGCAGGAGACTTGTTATGTTGGATTTAGACACCAGCGTTTCTGGTAGGATCAAATTCCCAATTTGAGCCTGCAGCCCAGAGTCTTAGGGTTCACAGGTGGGTATACAGCTCACTGACTTCTGTTGCTTAATACAAGCAAAGAATAATAAATGCAAAAAAAAAACAAAGAAAAACAATCATTTGACAAACAAAACAGAATGCGCAATAAAAATGATTAAATTTTATCATAGAAACATTTCATCACATCCATGCAAGAATGCAGACAGATTAGATCCAGGATGATTAGCAATGTAGTCCATATGTGCAGTAGCAGGAAATCATGTCTTCTAGGAGATTTGCCTGATAATATGATTGGAATGGACGATGCTGTTCAGGAACACCAAATCGGTTATAGCTTCTGTCATTTTTCTGTACTATAGCTAGCCTCTGAATGCTCATGTCTCATATCATATCATTGGGCATTTCTGTTACTCAACATCTGGCTGTGTTAATTTGAAGAAAACACGTTTTTCACAAAATCATGCACATCATCAGCTGTGTGTGTGTATAGGGTGTCTTGAAGGATGCTTATGCAAATATGTGAGAGACACAACTGACTGCAAGAGAAGAAACCTCCTGTATAGATTTTTGATGCCTTGCTCATTAAGAGCAGGCAAACTTTCATGATGTGTAGTGTGATGATTTTGACTAAATTATTATTTGAAAACAACAAGCTTGTAATCCATGCATATTCTAAACGATTCTTAAATACAGAGTTGTCATTAAATACAGATTTGATTATATTATTTGAACATGCATTGCTCGATTCAGACACTGAAGCAACACAGGCATATCATCAGAATAAGCTGGCCAGGGCCGCAGCCAGGTCAATAAGTTAGCATCCTCATTTAGTCAGGTTACCAGCAGTATTGGCAACCTGTTAGCTACCACAATTATTTAATCTGGCAATTATGGCATTTCATATAAGGAAACATAAATAATTTAATAATGGATTAAGGGGAGGTAAGAACCGATACCTTTAAGGGAAGGTAAGAACTGGTACTTACTAAACACTACAGTTGAGTAAATCTCTTAAAAGGGCCAGGGGTGAAGTTATTTTCATGTCTGAATTGATACTCACTTAGACAAATTTCACTAACTGGAGCTTTCCAAAGTCACCCTATGTCACAGATCTGAATTGTGGAACTATTTTGTGAAATGCCCATTTTTCTATTATGAGGCTCAAAAAGATTAGTGGATAATGTGATTTTTCTCATTAAATTGTATTATTAGAATGTAGTTTTCATCATTATGATGTTACTGTTTTGGGCAGCTTTATTCTTGACAACATTTTGTGTGTCTTATATAAAAATCTTCAAGGCCTTATTGGCACAAATATTATGTCTGAATGGAGATATGATAAAACCAACAAGCAAAGGAGAGTAGTATTGCTGGAAATGAATTCATCCTCCAGTCTTAGTGAGTACCTTCAGGAGGTGGAGCCTGTTTTATTTACAAAATCTCACCAAGACAACACTGATATATAAACAGTATTGTATATAGTATATACCATGGACAGCAGTATGTTAAAAAATAAAAAAAGAAAGCTGGGTGCACAAGTTCTAGGATAATAAAGTGCACAATCCAGGTAGGAACACTGGTGCGAAGACTGGCAAAAATAGCAGTCTATAATCCTCCAGACACAGAAACATTCCTAAAATGCAGTTAAGCCAAGCTCAGGGGGAGGATGCCCCGTCCCCTGTTGTAGAAAGAAATAGCAGTTCACAAAAAACATAAAAAGTGACAATCCAAAAAAGAGCCTTTAAGATGATAGAGTGGACTATTGAGGATAAGAAAGAAACTACGTGCTGCCGCTATTACATAAGAAGCCCTCAATTTCTGGATAGAAGGTATACAAAAAGATTAAGAGAGAAATTAGAGAAAAGAAAAATACAGACTCATGAAAAACATTATATAGACCAAGAAACCATGGGTTGTTTGGAAAAAAGAAGCCACTGAGGAAGTGTGAAAACATAAAAAAACAAAATCTAGAGATTTTTGAAAGGTCTAAAAAAGGAATATGGACATGGGGAAGAAAGAGAAATCTGATATGGTGTAATAGTTATATAAAAGAGAAAAACAAACTAATCAATACAAAAGAGCCACTCCAAAGATATTTGAAGAGAAATACAGGCAAAGGCATCTGGATATGGACAATTTTGCAGTACATAGAATAAGAAAACAAAGGGGGGAATTAGAAAACTATAGTAATGCAGAAGTCAAAGAAATAGAAACTGAAGTTATGGATTACCTGCAAAGTAAAGGATTTTGTTTAGAAAGTCTAACTCCGATAATATCACAGCTGAGCAGAATAATGAATCTCCAAATTAAGGAGAAACCAGTGGAGTGGGAAGCATCTGATCATTTGCCATATGACGATACTTTGGAGCCTTTAGTAGAAAGCTTGTACAAAAGTTCAGTTGGAGTTGCACAGCAAGGAAAGGAACAAGCAAATGTGATAACTCTGATGCAGTCAATGTCTTGGAGTGATAGACCAGTGAGTTCTCATATGAAAGAGCAACTAATGGGAGAAAGGAAATTCACCCCGGTGATCACATCAGTCGCCCTGCTAGACAGGGGTCCAGGGAAGTAAATAGTGTGGGAAGAAATAGCCAGGGAATTGTTATGGCTAGGCTTGTATAGGCCCTTGGGCTGATAGCCTAGTACCAACCTATGAACCTATGAACCTATAATGATGCATATAATAATAATGAAAGTGAAAACAATATGGCAAAGGAAGATGTTCTGGAACTTTCTGCAGAATGCCATCAGGAAACAGAGAACAAAGAATGTGCCCTTAGTTTATGGAAAAAAATGATCTAAGGGAAGACATGCTTGATTTAATACAGATGGATAGACATATTCAAATCAATGAAAGAAATAGACCAGAAAGTCAATAAGACCCAAAGTGTTATAAATCTGATAAGACAAATGAACACAGTAATCAAGACTGTTCATAGAAATTCATGCGATATAAAAGAAGTAAATGGGATATATTACTGTGCACCTAAATTAATGACATATAAAGTCTTACCACAAAAACACAGGGCAGTAAGGGAAAGGAAGGGGAGAAATCAAATGTCATCATGGAAGTATTGAACAGAAAAAAACTATAAAGCAATTAAGATGAGAAGTGTCACTGTTAGAAGAGTACAGAAGAGGGAACATATCAACAAAACAGATGTTAAAAAAACAATGTGCAGTAAGCAGAAAAGACAAGGATCTATCGTACACTATTGCAAATAATAACCTAAAGGTACCAGCATAGACAGAAACATGTAGAAGATATGCAGATAAATATAAAGGAAAAGTACAAAATATGCAATTTATTGATGACCCAAAAAAGTATAGCTAACTGGGAAACAAGTCAAAAGGAATAGAAACACTACCAAAAAAAGAAGAAATAGACACATTTATGAAGATCCTGTGGAAAATAACCGATGCTGAATGGATAGAAAAAGTAAAAGAAAAACATAAGAATTGGGATGACAAAGAAATTCTAACAGAATAAAAAAAGTTCCTGATTGGACAACCCCATGCCTAGATGCATTATCTAACTTCTGGTTAAAATTATTAACATCTTTACATGAAGATTTAGCCATGAGTAAGAACTATTTATATGCACACCCCAAATAGACACCAACTTGGTTACCAACAGAAAAAATGATACTCCTTAAGAGTGAACCTTCAAGATAGCCTAAAAACTATAGACCTTTAACTTTCCTTCCCACAATGTATTAACTATACACAGGAATTGATGCTGAAAGACTTTATAGTCATTTAAAAGAAAACTCAATTATGGCAATAGAACAACAGGGTAAAAATTGTATTAAGGGGAATAATCTAAGTATGACATGGATAGAAAGCAGATACACCCTACATTGATCAATTACATTACATTGACCATGAAACAGTGTCAAACCACTTTGCAGCTAAGCCATGATAAAATACAAATTATTATCCCAGGGATAAAACTTCAAAGGGAATATTCCAGAGTGACCACTGCTCTTTCATCTTGCCCTCAACCCATTAAGTTGTCTACTTAACAGACTAGGTGATGGTTACAATTTGGCTCCCAGAAGTCAGCAAAGTGTAAAGACATCTGCTCTCCTTTTGGTGGAGGATTTAAAACTGTGTAGTTCAACAGATGAGGAACTCAAAGCACAATTGCAAGTGGTCGAAACTTTCTCAGATGACATAAGAGTGTCATTTGGTCTTGATAAATGTGCAAAAGCAACCTTTAAAGCAGGAAAGCTGCAGTACCAAGAAAATATCAGTCTGGGACAGGAATGTGATATAAAAGAACTTGGAGTGATAAGGAGTGTCTAAATATGTGGTAATTGATGAAGGATCAACAATAAAACATGAACAAATGTGAACAGAACTTAGTAATGAATACTTTAGAAGATTAAAATTAATATTGAAAACAGTATAAAAACACAGCAGACTTGACCACACCGCAAACTCCTCCAGACAATGTTTACTTTATTAAGTAAATTAATATAAGCCAGATGAATAAACCCATAAAACATACAAACTGTTTTCTCAGTGTTTGAAACATCATCAGATGTGTTTTATACCAGTTTGTGCCTTCTTTTCATTTGTTTTAATACTGAAAACAGCCTTGTCATCTAGGAACAAAGTCCAGGCTATAAGCCAATTTACTCTTCCATTTCTAATTTAACTGGCCCCAAAAGGTATTAGATCAGTTTGTAAGGAAAACAAGAAAAACACTTCATGCTTATCAATGATTTATAAAAATCAATGTATACCAAGATTATATATTCCCAGTTCTGAAAGAGGTATGGGCCTCCTCAAAATTAGTTATAAATATATATATATATATATATATATATATGTATATATATATATATATATATATATATATATATATATATATATATATATATATATTTATGTGATCATAGGGCTGCATACATCTCTACTGTCCAAACAAGATCCAAATATAGTGAAAGTTTTAAAACATGAAGACAGCAAGTCTAAGATGACTTCCCTGATTACTTTAGCAGAAGCATATCAGTGTTAAGTGTGAAAGGAAATTAAACCAGAAGTATATAAAAAACAGGCAGCGACTGAATGTGCCAAAATACAAAAGAAAGAACATAAGATGAAGGATAAGATGAGAAGGCAAAAAATGTGGAAAAGGCATAAATATAGTTGCAAGTACAGAAAATTCCTGAACAACCTCTTGTCGCTCAGGATCTAACACAGAAATGATTAAGGAGAAGTGAATTTAAACCAAAAGATGAAAGGTTAATAATGGTGGCCTAGGATACTGGACTACACACTCGTTGGTTTACAAAGTCCATTGAACATGTCAGAGAAACAGACAAAAGCAGGTTTTGCAAAACAGAATTGGAATCAGTCACACATCTTGTTGTTGAGTGTGACACACTAATGGCAGAAAGCCTGTTTACTGAAAGGCATATTAATGTGGCAAAACTATTGCACTGAGGATTGTGTAAACATTATAATATTGAAGTATCTCAGAACCATTGGAAACATGAGCCACAAAGTATTACAGAAAATTATGACATTTATATCACAAGGGATCACCCATTACCAACAGTTCAAAAAATGGATGCAAGAAAACCAATATAGTAGTCCATAAAAAGAAGACAGAAGTAGCATTAATTACTGAAATTGCTATACCCAGTCATTACCATGTCTTACATACAGAGAGACACAAAGCCATAAAATTACAGGATTTGCAAACAGAACTGAAGGCAGTGTGGAAGGATACCCAGACAGTTCCAATAGTAGTAGGAGCAATGAGTCTCATAAAAAAGAATTTACAGTCATACTTAGATATATTACCGATACATGTAAATCTATAGGAATTGCAGGAGACAGTTCTGGGCACATTGCAGCTGCTGTGAAGAACACTTTTAGCTAACATTAAAGATTGAAACAATAATAATTTCATGAACCTTAATCATACTTTGATGAAGGAATGGGGTCAATTCCCAACATTATATTAGAAACCCCAAAAGTCTTGGAGAAATTAAACATCACAGATACTCATATGACATGCCAGGCTATGGGTGGCTGTGATTTATTTCTGGTAGTTGGCTTAGAGGATTATGGAGCATCAATGAGCTGTTTCCTTTGGTCCAGATATGCAAGGTTTGATTCTCTCATCCTCCATTAACTAGATGTGTGTCTCTGAGCAAGTCACTTAACCAGACACTGCTTTGCCTGAGTCTGTAAAGGTCTATGGAGATCAGTGCTCTACCCTGGAAAACAAATACAAATAATATAAAATAAATTCACTCCAAGTTACAACTACACGAGGAATGCAGTTAATACTTCACAAAGTATTTTATTTTGACAGCAAGCCTCTAAGCTCTAACTAAATACATTATTTGCTACTGTAGCGAAATCCTCTGAAATCATATGGTGCTTTGTTTCTGTCCCATGGTGTCATTGTAAAAAACAAATTATTTTATATTCATTTCCTAGGTCATAGCTGAAAAAGGTTCAGATCACTACCTTCTGAAACAAACAAATAAACATTTGCTTTGTTGCAGTTTTGTGACCCATGGTTTATGTAAAAATAATGTGAGATCAGTTTTACCTTTGGGGGAGGGGGTGAATGACTAAGTGTATGTTATGGAATTAAGCAGTTTCCCTAAACTTAGATATATATGAATATTTAAGTAAACTTTTAATAGCTACAGCTTTTAAGAGACTTCATATCCGGGCCTCTGCTGAAAATGGACATGTATCCAGTCGGACTATCCCGGTCAACAAATGTAAAATAAATAAAAAATAAATAAATATCCATGAATAGGACTTTGAATTTACATGACATTCGGGAAGATCCATTTCCTATGGCAGTTTACCAGAGGTACACTACAACATAGATTTTTCTTCGTGCACTGAAATGACCCCATCATTTAAAAGCACAGCATGTCTGGCACAAATGTAGTAACCTGACCAAATGTAGCCAATTGGATTCATTTGAAAACTGGTCCCAGAGGATGATTTTCAGCATGGCAATTGTTTTACTTGTTCACATCTGGACAAGGGTGGGATTCCATCATATGTTTAGAGAGCCACCAGCTGAATTGCTTTACAACTGGACAACAGCCAAATACTTCTGGAAGTAGAAGTGTGGTCCTGTTCCTGCAAGCAGTTTAAAATATCATGCTGGCTGCAAGGTCTTAGAAAGTTCATTACATGATTAGCCCTGTCTAGTCACACTCAAATAGACCAAATGCATGTCAGAACCTTTTGTCACAGTATTGGTTAAGCAGAGAAAAATACATCAAGGCAATGTCACAACTTTTTGTTACAGTATCACTATAGAAGAAATACTGTCTAGGTTCTCTGCAGCTGTAGCAGACCAAGTCTGAAGGCAACAACATGTGTGGTTCAGCATTTTGATTTTAGCACTTAGATTACAGAATTGCTGTGAATCATTGAGCTGATAATAGTTCCTTAGGGCTAGTTGTTAGTTTCCCCTATAAAGTGGTAAAGGTTTACAGTTCAGCTCTATAAATGTGTATAAGTCCTTATAACTTGGATTTTTAGGATCGTACTCCAGCCTCCAGGTAGTAGTGCCCTAGCCTAACCACGTGATACATTTCTACTTCAAGTCACATTTAAAGATGTAGCCAGAAATACTTTTTTAACCAATGTTTTATGTTGTTACCTCTTCAAATAAACTGCTCATAATTCTATGCTGTGTAAACTTGTGTATCAAACTACTTAGACTAGAACATTCTAAATGGGTAAAAGTTGTAATAGATCAAACACTTACCATCTTGGAAACATTTTTCTTCTTTGTTGATGCTACTGCTTCATTTTTAATTTATATGCTGCTAGATGGGAGATGTAGGTTGATTGAGCTGGTTAAAATATTTCCTTCTAAAAACTTGTGAATCATGGCTTACATGATATATGTCAGGTTACATATGTACTTCAGGGCATCAAGACAGTTACACAGGAGAGGACATATTTCATTTCTCCCATCTGTGCTGCTGACTGGTAAGACTAGGAGGCAAAATCTGTTTGCAGGCACTGCAGGCTGCACAGTGGGTACCTCTTAAGTATTGTAGTGAATGGCCAGAATGTGGTATGTTTTGCAGACTAGTGCAAGTGCAAGGCAGGATTGCACCACACACACACACACACACACACACACACACACACACACACACACACACACACACACACACACACACACACACACACACACACACATACCACAATACTGCTTTATTCTGCAGGGTTGCTTCATAAGATGCAGATGATCATCTGAAACATTACACTTCCCAGAACTATAGCTATGTGCGGGTGTGTGGGTGTGTGTTTGTGTTGGTGGACAGACTGCTGTATATGGAATCTGTGTGATAAACTAAGGAACACCTCTGTGTACTTCAGGCAACAAAGCAGAGGTCAGTGATACATTATATTAACTCAGTGTTCCACACTGTGTACCATGCAATGCTCCAGTATTGTTACTACAGTTAATGCACCTATATGCATAGATACACATTAGACAATATAAAATGATTGTTTTTAAAAAAATGTTTTTGTAATACTTTGAAGCTTTTCTCTTTAGGTCTCTCTCTCACACACACACACACACACACACACACACACACACACACACACACTACATTTACAGGGATACCAATTATACATGCCTGTATAATTGGCATCCCTACCTTTTAACAGGCTGCACACAGTTAATATTGCCCCTGCTGTATCTGCTCAGACCCATGAGGGCTCAGTGTTACAATTAGACCCAACACCCATGGTTTTAAATCAGTAATGCCCTAAAACCGTATAGCAATCAACTACTGAACTAGTGCTGCCTATTAACACCAGATTCAGTGTATCTGAAATTGATTCCTTGTAGAAGGAAGTGGATAACCGCTAAATGTGAATTCACCATGTTTCAGAAAAGCGAATGGTCCATATGAAAGGAGTGCTCATATACCTAATTATTAGTCATATGGAGCACTAGCTACCATTGAGTTGGACATATAAATAAGCTTTTAAACAAACGGGTAGTATTACCAGTCGCTAAGCTAGCATCCATTATATTTTCTAACTGAAGAACCACCTTGGCGATTTGAGAATAACAAGTCATTTTTATAACTGTTCCGCTGCTACCTGAGTTAATACATTTGTTTAAAACTGTTCAGCTGCTACCTGAGTTATTACAGTGCCACCCCTTTATTATTGCTAATGTCCCAGAATATGGTGGTTACAGCTCCTTAACTCATGGAGAATAAAGTTTAATTAATGTTAGCCTGTGAAAGGATTTGAGACTAAAACAAAGTAAATGTACTGTGCTCCTACTTGTGAAGCATGTTCTAAGCTGTTTGTATGCTACACATTCCTGTTTAACATTGCAGCATTGTAAAGTATTTTATATGTGCCTATGCTAAGAAACTGGTATCTGTGACTGTCTTCTTCTCATTCCCTCTCCTCTTCACATTCTCTCTAGCCTCCCTGCCTTACACAGAAGGTAAAATTACAACCTACTGGACATGGTAAAGAAGCCAGGTTTACTCTGCCAAGGTCCTGATACACCTACCCCGTGAAAGAATTACCTCTGCAGTTCCAAGGGGATTTATACTAAAGTATGTCTGTATACTATTGAGTTTTGTTAAACTTAGATGCTAGACCCACAACCCTGCTAGGTGGTTAGAACTTGCTCTAACTGTGATACTGCAGCAGCCACCCTTCCCTTTCTCTGTAGCCACTTATCCAGCCTTCTATGCCCTTCTCTAAGCAACGATAAAGCCACTTTTTATAGGCTTCCCAGCCCTGGGCTCCACTAGGACCTTTGCTGTACTTACAAAATGTAGCCACTAGATGGCAGCCTGACTCCTCTTTATATTCCCCTGCCTTCTGAGTAGCTCCTGATCAACCATTTAGTGTATTTTACTCTTTACTTTTACTTTCTACCCCTCTCTCCCACTACCATATCTGCCTCCCCACCTCTTGTCCTTTCAGCCTATACTCTCCCTCTGAGCACTCTGGCTACTTGCCCTGCTATCTACATAGCTGATTGTTTCCAACCTAACCTGTCCTGCAAAACACCATCCTTTGGCTCTCTACAGACCTACTACCTACAGAATACCTGCAAAAAAGCTGCTAAAGCTATAGCCTACCCCATATCCATTCTCATTAACAGAACTATTTTTGAAGGACCCATTCTATCAATCTGGAAAATCTCACATATCATCCTTGTGCATAAAGATGGTAATTCCAAAGATTTTTCTAACTATAGGCCTATAGCCATATTATTCCCACTGGCAAAAATCATGAAGAAGTGCATTCATAAGCAACTATTAAACCACCTACTAGAAAACAACCTAATAGCTACCTGCCAGCATGGCTTCAGGCCATTTCATAGCACCACCTCTGCTCTCTTATCCTTCACCGACTGCATTAATAAAAATCGTAATAATGACACTCTATCCTCAGCCCTCTTCATTGATCTGTCAAAAGCCTCTGACATGGTCAATCACCAGCTACCCATAAACATACTTAGAAACTTCTCACTGGAGCCACTTGCTATACAGTGGTTCCAATCTTATTTAAATAACAGGAAACAGGCTGTATTATGGGACAATAACCTGTCTTCCCACCTTTCAATTGCCCTTGGTGTCCCTCAAGGCTCCATATTGGGTCCTCTCCTCTTTTCTATTTTTACAAATGACCTACACACTGTACTACCTCAAGCTATCTATATCCAATACGCAGTCGATTCCATATTAATATGCTCAGCCTCTTCACCATCACAACTTCAGTCCCTAACCCAAGACGTGTTTAGGACAGTACAGAATTGGCTCCTTCACCAATGTTTCCTCCTGAACCCAAACAAAACAAAAATGCTACTATTCACACCCACCCACAGAGCATCCCCACTGAACTTCACTGTTACATCTAGCAATGGTACTATCATATCTCCCAATTCTACCACAAAACTACTTGGAGTACTAATCGATAACAACCTTACCTTTGAGCCCCATATTAACAACACTATAAAAACAGTAAACAAGAAACTAGGTTCCCTCTACAGGATCAAACCCTTTCTGACTCCACTAGCCAGGACCACTATTGCCCGTACCCACTTAATCTCAACCCTAGTATATGCATCCGCTATCTATACTAAACTATATAAAAGTAATCTGAACAAGATGGCTATCTCCTACAATAATATTGCTAGATTTGCAACCGGGTCTGCCTATAGAACCCATCATTGCAACAATCTTAATCAACTAGGATGGTTAGAGTTGTCAAATCTTACTCTATTGAACCAACTAACTGTTGTCCATAAGATCCTGTATCAACCTACAAATACTCCAATACTCACTAACCTTATCACCCCCTAAAATAACGTGAAGACCCTACGCTCATCAAATAAATTACTGGTACAGATAGGTAAAACCAACAATCTGGCCAGTGACTCTCTGTTCTCTAACACAGTGGATAAAACCTGGAACACCCTGCCTAATGACCTAACCTCCTTACCCTCAATTACCCTATTTAAAACCAAACTCAAACCATACCTTAAATCACACTGGCTATGCCCCTGTGCAATCCTAGACTAACTACCTCCCTTGTCTTCAGACATTAATCTTCGTACTTGCACAAACTCATTAATCTTTTTACTAACAATAATGTATGTGTAACTTTTTAGCTTAATAGTGCTCTGTTTTTCTTATTTTTTATATATTTTTGTATGTAAATCCACGCCTGTTATGTAACTAGGAATGTTTTTATCTTACTCATAAGCTAAAATGTAATGAACTGTTAGAATTTTCCTAAACTTGGGAATGTACCTGTGTTTTGTAAATACTTTTCTGATGTGCGGAGCATTTCTCCCCAGGCCACCACTGAAAATGGACATATATCCAGTTGGATCAGCCCAGTCAGCAAATGTAAAATAAAAAAATAAAAATAAAAATGTATGTATTTATTTATACTTTGTTAGCCAGGTAAGTGAATTCATCAATGGAACCTTTCCATCCATGACATGGGCCATAGTCTCAAAGGCTATAACAAGTAAGAAATGCTCATAAAAATAAATAAATAAAAGCAATACTGCCATTCTGTATGACAATTAGGAACCAAGTGAAACAGTCTAACACTTCATATACTTTGGCACAGACCTGTAGAGTGGGTGGCCACCCCAAGAATAAGCTGTTAGGGTATGCAATCACCATCTGCTGATGGTGAGCATGAGCAGTTAGGCATTCAATCTATTTGCCATAGATAATACCATGGCATCTTTAAGGAATGCTGGTACTGAGTTTGTGGTTGCATTTAGTAAATGAGTATGTTAGTAGCTGTAGCTACAGTTGTTGCAATCAGTTTGCTGCAGTTACATCTGTTACTTCTATTAACCTTTTTTTGTTTGTTTTTCATCTTCAGGAAGACTTTTTTTCCCTTAGGTCCTTTTTTCTTTTATCTGCAACTTTAGGTTGAGTGGACACCAATCTGTGAAACTGCTCAGCGTACCAGATAACTTAGCAAAAGTTCTGTCTTGGCATCTTAGTAGACCTAAACCTCAACTTTCAATACCATGCCCAAGTTACAGAAACAGTTAACAAATTTTGGACTAAGAAAATGTCATGCTTCCTGTCTCTACTAGGAATGTAGGCAACTGCAATACCTTTCGACTGTCCCTGGTATCTTTTTCTCAGGAAAAGCAGTCCATATTAGAAGTTGCATCCACAAATTACATACACAAGATTAGTATTAAACATCATCATATTCATGTAAATCTTTCAAGTTAGACCTCGTGATACATGCCATTTAATATAACTATCATCAAACTGATAATTATACATATAACATATAAATAACATGATTTCTAACTTTTAAATAATGGTGATTTGCTAAAATTATAACTAATGGGGGAACAATATACAAGGTAGTAATTTAATGACTAGACTATATGATACAGAGTAGTTCATGCATCTTATTAGTGCATATTTAATTAAATAGGCTAAGACCTTAATATAAAATCAGTGAATCATATTCACATCACAACTATTTCTCATGATCATATCCAAAGACTGTGAAATAACTTCAGGAAGTATTTGCCCCAGTCTGAATTTATTATTTTTTTTCAATATCTAAACATGGCTGCATGTAAGACTGATATCATTTTACAAATCTAATATGCAGTGGTATTGTCTATCTGGGGTCCATCCTGTGGGGGAATGCCCAAAAGCAGAAGTGAACAAAATCACCTGGGGGTAGGGATATTATACTGGAAGCCTTAACATTTTTTCAATGGTCCAAGCCCAAAAGTGCTCTATCTCATCATACTCCCATATCATATGCAAATAATTTGCTTGCCTCATCCCACATTGCCATCATCATTTGGTCCTATTCTGTCCTTGTACCCTAAAAGCATCAGGGGCCATATACTAAGTGTGAAAAGGTTTTATTTATGTAGATTAAGAAAGATAAGGGAAGGATTTATCAGTGTATTAAATGATTATACCTCTCCAATCCTCTACCACAAGTGTGCAATCAGTAGATGTTGTCACTTATTCTTCACCTGACAAATTGGGTCATGCCCCTTATTATTGATAAGTGTACATTGAAATTTTCATTTGGGTGCATCACCAATGATTTGGCAATATTTGATATTGTACTTACCTGTCATAATATATGATTGTACCACAGACCTGTACATCCCCTCATTGTTGCCAAAGAAGACAAGCATGTCAGGAAATGTCCTGGAGTCATGCTGGCTGTTGGCCACATACAAATCGCTCTGCTTTAGTGTGTGCATTTTGTGTGCACCTTCCTTGATGGCTGTGTTTTTTCACTGATGCTGTTTTTGGTGGTGACATATTTGTCACTTGGGCTAAGGCTGATAATGCTAGGACATCCTGCAATAAACAGAGAGGATGTTAGCAGTTCATATCCCATGACCACCATTATCTCAGCTGTGAAGGATGTGTGTGTGTGTGTGTGTGTGTGTGTGTGTGTGTGTGTGTGTGTGTGTGTGTGTGTGTGTGTGTGTGTGTGTATGCATGCTTGCTCACATGGTTGTGTGTGTGTACATCTCACTGCTAGCATTGCTGACAGTGCCACACTGTCATCAGACCATGTGCAAGGTGACATCAATGTCAGTCACAGATGACCTGCAGACATCAGGCAAATGTTTACATTAGATGGACCCTCTGCAAGTGGAACTTGTAAATCTATGAAGGTAACATATATGTAACAATTCTGATGTAACCATGAATCTAGTTATGTAAATTTATTCAAGTATTGCAATATTGATATCTATAAACTACATGTATCTGTGGTACACAAACCACTACCTCTCCATGACTTGCATAGCCTATGGGCACATAATTTTCTTCTTTGTAATGCAATTTGTCATTGTTACAGCTTGGATGTGCCTTAAGCTCAAATCTTAATAAGTATTCTGTTGACTTAACCATTCACAACAGTCAGTCATTGTATCAAAGTAGCAGCACATGCTTGTAGTAGTAAAGTGCTACTTCTACAGACACCTGGGCAGTTGTGACCAGGCCTGCTCCCACATCCCAGTCTTTGCCATGTATGAAGATTCTCTCACCTCCCCTGGACAGTGATATCAGGAATTCCTTTACACTGTTAGATGCCTCTGTGCAGGCAGTTAGCCTCTTGTGATTGACATGTCTCTGGCACCATACCATGCCTTGGTCTTGACATATTGCTTACCTGGTGATGCACCTTCACTACTATCCTTTTGTCTCCACTGGCAGCCTTGATGTCAAACACCACTACCTGCCACACTGGGTCCACCAAACAAGGGGGAAAGGATCCTGCACTCTCTAGATGTGCACAGACAGCTCAGATTCTTTCTGGATAGGACTAAATCTTTTAGAAAGTCTGATCAATTACTGGTCAGCTTTGCTGCAGGGGCAGAGGGCAAATACCTTTTCTGCTTTACCTTCTGAAGGATATGAATGCCAGGTGTACTTTCTGTCTCTAATTTGGTGAACTGTTCCAGCCATTTTCATTCTGTTGGTCCCATGCCAAGATGTATATGCCTGTGGGTTATACATGTGATTCAATGTGTTTGCGTGTCTGTATGAGTGCCCTCATATCCACTGTCGCATATCAAGTGAGTCATAATGCATATTACACAGAAGGGGTGTAGTCTATCTTGACCTCACCTCAGAGTGAAATCCCCCATAGCAGGCCAATAACCTGTCCTGAACTTATATTCTATTTCCTGTCAAGTTCAGCTCAACATTCCACTGCAGAACCACTGCATGTCATGCCTTGTGCTATGTTACCCACAGACTCATTGGCTCAGCATGTCTTCTTGCAGATTCCCTTGTCTGTTCACTGTGATCATGAGATCCATTATCAGGTTATCCTGTCTGCTTTCAGGTTGCTTGTATGGCAGTGTATTTTGTTATTCAGTACATTACAAGTCCTGTGTTGCTAATCATGATGTGATCGCCCCTAATATGGTGAATGAGGCTTTTGTCATTTTACAATAGGCCTAGTACCACAGTAATTGTGCTAATGAGGTGATTTAGTACCATCGTCTCTGACTCAAAGCTGTACAGTGATGTCATATGAGCCACAGATAGCATCACCATGCTTATTTATGCCTGTTCTCTGGCTCTGCATGCATGTGAAGCTTGTATCACCTCCTGTCCATACTAGTGGTACTTTGCATCATGGAACCATGCTATCCAATGATGCCTTTCATGTGTCAGTCAATATGTACAGCCATGCTCACCAAGCTACAATTGTCCTCTTTGATCTAACCTCCACAGTGGATTTCATGTGTCGGTCAATATGTGCAGCCATACTCACCAAGCTACAATTGTCCTCTTTGATCTAACCTCCACAGTGGATGTGGGCTCTACAGGTACATATTTCAGCAAGACTTCCACCTGATGTAACCAGGAAACTAAAGTTTCCTTTCCCTGCCACACAGATGCTGTAGGGAACACCTGCTGGGACAGTATGATGGGGTCCCTCTGTACGACTGATGCCTGGCAGCAGCTTGTCATGGCCCTGAGCTATGCCACTGACATCACCTGCTCTGGTGACCAGTGCTCTCTGTTATGCTTAGTAGCATTCATTAGTTAGACATGTATGTTACTGAGAACCATCAGATGTGGTCCTCTGTAGGTGAACAAAGTCAGTTTAGCAGAAAAGCATGTCTCCAAATCTTCTTATACAATCTTTAAGTCAACTAGCCCAGTGGCATGAATGTGTAAAGCCCTGACTATAACCCAGGTTTAATCACCCAGGGTCTGGAGGAGTTGACCAAGGAAAGGCAGGAGTGCAGAGGCAGATAATCCTTGATCCATGTTAGAGGAAGGTTAGGTGCACATTTGCAAAAAGTAATCTCTGTTTTGAATCCCTAATGGACTGTGGAGCTCAAATAAAGTGTTTTATTTTTTGGAGAGGGGGAGATCTGATTGAGTTGATGTCACTCTCAAAAGTAAAGGGCAAACTATCACAGAAGATATTCATGTTAATTCATTTTTAAGAATAAGGGTGATGTGCAGAGCTGTAGTAACTACAGAGGGATTAAATTGATCAGTCACAGCATGAAGTTATGGGAAAGAGTAGTGGAAGCCAGGTTAAGAAGGGACATGATGATTTGTGATCAGCAGTATGGTTTCATGCCGGGAAAGAGCACTACAGATGCGATCTTTGCTCTGAGAGTGTTGATGGAGAAGTACAGAGAATGTCAGAAGGAGTTGCATTGTGTGTTTGTAGACTTAGAGAAAGCATATGACAGGGTGCCTAGAGAGGAGTTGTGGTATTGTATGAAGAAGTCAGGAGTGTCAGAAAAGTATGAAAGAGTGGTACAGGATATGTACAAGGGTAGTGTGACAGTGGTGAGGTCTGCGGTGGAAGTGATGGATGCGTTTAAGGTGGAGGTGGGGGTTACATCAAGGATCAGCTCTGAGCCCTTTCTTATTTGCAATGGTGATGGACAGGTTGACAGACGAGATCAGACAGGAGTCCCCGTGGACTATGATGTTTGCAGATGACATTGTGATCTGTAGTGAGAGTAGGGAACAGGTGGAGGAGACCCTGGAGAGGTGGAGATATGCTCTAGAGAGAAGAGTAATGAAGGTCAGCAGGACTAAGACAGAATATATGTGTGTGAATGAGAGGGAGGATAGAGGAATGGTGAGGATGCAAGGAGTAGAGGTGGTGAAGGTGTATGAGTTTAAATACTTGGGGTCAATAGTTCAGAGTAACGGTGAGTGTGGAAGAGAGGTGAAGAAGAGAGTGCAGGCAGGATGGAGTGCGTGGAGAAGAGTGTCAGGAGTGATTTGTGACAGACGAGTACCTGTCTGAGTGAAAGGGAAGGTCTACAAGAGGGTAGTGAGACCAGCTATGTTATATGGGTTGGAGACAATGGCATTAACAAAAAGGCAGGAGTTTGAGCTGAATGTGGCGGAATTAAAGATGTTAAGATTTGCACTGGGTGTGACGAGGGTGGACAGAATTAGGAATAAGTATATTAGAGGGTCATCCCAGGTTGGAAGGTTTGGAGACAAAGCCAGAGAGGCACGATTACATTGGTTGGACATATGCTGAGGAGGGATGCTGAGTATATTGGGAAAAAGATGCTAAGGATGAAGCTACCAGGTAACAGGAAAAGAGGAAGGCCTAAGATAAGGTTTATGGATGTGGTGAGAGAGGACATGCAGGTGGTCGGTGTGACAGAGCAAGATGCGGAGGACAGGAAGAAATGGAAACAGGTGATCTGATGTGGTGACCCCTAACGGGAACAGCCAAAAGAAGATGATGAGTTATTCATGTTAACATACTGAAACTCAGTGCAGTTTGTGCACCTAATGAATTTTAACCATGCATGCACCTGGCTAACATTATAGAATGCTGGGCATGGTATTGCATACTGCATAAACTTAAATTTGGTCTTACAGTATCAATAATGTCAAAGCTATGAACTAACTTTCCGATGGGCCCAACAGCAATACTTTCAAATGAAAATTATGACAGTTTTTTTTACAGGTTTTGAAAACTAAAGCAGCATGATCAAATACCACTATACATTCCCTATTCTGTAGAGTGGTTATAATCTTGTGTTCTGGCTGGATTTTTTACCAAATGAGAATTAGCATTGTAGAAAAGGTTCAGGCAGGTCTTTGCTCATAAAATCAACAAAATAAAATGTGTATTGCTGTTCATCTCCAGCAAGTGGATGAGAGAAACCGAATAAACATGATTTGTTTAACATGCATAGTGGTTATAGTCTAGATATAAAGCTCATCGCGTTATACTACTCTGAACAGCAACATTGGTGGCAACCAATACATTTTAATCACTTCCTGAAATCATAGCAAGATGTCAGAAAAGGCTGTTGCATACAACCAGAAAATGCTACTGTTAAAATAAAGAACCTTGCAAATAAATTCAGTTTAATTCATTGAAGCCAGGATCTCAAAGGCAGATGATATAATTAGTATGTATTCAGTGTTTGAGATGATTAGACTTTTCATTGCTTGCTAAATAACTTAAATTGTTCCTTGAACAAACACAGCAATGGATATTCCTAGCCATCTGATAGGCATCATATATCAGTTAGATGAAAATTATATTCAGTTAATGATGCAGGTAAGTAATGGATACATGGAAATTCTGGATGTTGTTAAGGATGTAGGTAAGTAATTTATACATAGAACCTCCGCTCTGGATGTTTTATTTTATAGCTACCAATTAGCTGAAAGCTTTCTAGGGCAGTCCAATAAGGCAATAATGAGTTATCTGGTTTGGTTAGGGATAGTAGAATACAATTCAAAATAATTCTACTTCATGTTTTCAGTTATTAATGAACATTCATTGTTTCTCTGCAGACAGTTGAAAGCTTATGATGAAGACTCTATGATGCCTGTAAATATTAATGGGAACAGAAGGTATCTCAGCCTAGTTCATATTTATAGCTGGAAAAACAGTGACAAATGAGGACCATTTTTAACATAAACAGAAACAATCTTGATATATAATGAAGTCTATAGGAATTTCAAATAATTTCTGATATTTTATGGACAGTGCATAGAGAGGGCTTACAGTTATGTCCAATGTGTTATTGGCATCAATGATGAGGCAGAAAAGTTGTAATACATGAATCTGACTTTGCTTTATAGGAAGGATGCTCTTCTAATGTTATCAGTGGTGTATGTGTTCTGATTAGCACCAGTTTGTCTCCCATGCAGAGCTGAGTAAAAGATCTTTATACAATTCACCCAAAATGAAATAAAAAATAGTCACAAATCTAAAGAGATACTGGCTTGTAGGCAGAACATTATTGTTTATGTTTGTTAGGTCAGAATACAAGACACAAATTGCCTACAGGAATGGAATTAACATGGCCTCTCTTCTTAATGTCTTGATAGACACTGTGGACACTTACAAGTGCTGATGACTCATTATTTAATGTAATTCCACAGAAATGCTGTGTGAACTAGGCACTTAAGTTAGTTTCATTTTTTACTTCTAATCTTAATGTTCGTATGAGGGAAGAGCTGGATTAAGATGCTTTCATGTTCATCTCAGTAAGTGAGTTGGATTGCAGCTCAAAACCGAAGTAAGTGTGAGATCTTTATTTGAATAGTTGAGAAAGAAGTGGGTAGCCTCTCGTGCACAGAATGACAGCGTCTTTTGAAATTCTAATGAAATTCTAACCAGTTATTTGCATTTAATAAGGTACAGTGATGGATTTGCTGGAATACCCAGAAGAAAAACAGGATTCATGGTGGGTGTTTTCTTTTTTTTTTTTTTGCACGTATCAGATCAGACTGAGGGGCAGAGGGTGGTTGGTTAGAATGTTGGCGCATTACAATATGGCTGGGAAAAGAAAGGCAGAAGCTGTGGCAAGCAAAGCCTGGGGTGAAGTGAACAGCTGGCAATATATAGATCAGAATTTGCTTATGTTTTAATGGACAGTTCTGTCAGAGTGATTGCAGAACTCTAATGTGGCATTGGGGTGGCTGCCAATAGTTTAAAAGAGGGAACTAGTTGCAGGTGGATACTGGCATTGTCAGTTGTAGAAACAGTGGTTAATTCACTATGTGAATCCCCACATAAGGGAAGAACAATATGTTTTTTTAAGAGTTCAGTTTAACCAAAGAATTGTTTCTTCCCTTCTGTAACATTTGTGAATTATTCCGTTTTCTCACCCAGCATGATGTGTTTGAATGAAATTTGATGATACTTTTTCAGATTGTCACCCTGACTCTAAAAATGTTACCCATCATATTTAGGTAAGGTTATTGGTATAGGAAGAAGAAGTAGTAGCTGTTAATTTGTTTACACCCAATAGGGTCAGAAATCTATCGACTATGTGGGAATTCACAGCCATTTTCCTTTCTACTGGCACTTATGCCTTCTGTCTGAAGTATAATTCTATTCAGCCTTTGGTAATTCACAGCCCTTTTATTGAATAGCTCCAGAGAAAAGAAACCAAATACCTAAGACAAAAATTGAATAACGACCTAACTGATTACTTGTTCTTTTTTTTTTTTTTTGGTAATTGCTGAAGAAGAAAGGGCCTATTTCAACATGTTTGAAACAGAAAAAACAAGTTACATAAGAGACTGTTAGCAAAAATTGTTACTCTGTCATTAATCTCTCTCTCTTGCTGTCTCTGTCGTTTGTAATTCTGACTAACCCCCTTTTAAGTAAAATACAAAGAGGACCTTGCATGAGCAGATATGGCATGATAATCTCATCATCAAACATCTGAATCCCCTCTAGAAAACAGAATGCTTAGCCACAAAAAAGAATCATATCTCTCCACCCATCTCCAGCAGGCTACTCTGGTGTAGAAAAATTATACACTATGATAATCTGTTTATAGTGCTGAAGGTAGATTTTCAAGCTGAAATAAAACCAATTTTTTTTGTTTGTTTTTTTCAGTTCCTTGACATAGCAGTACTTTAAAATGGCAATTCCTAAAATTCAAAATGATAAAACTCTTTCAAAATGAAAACTTCATACAAAAGTAAAGGAATATTTGTAAATCGGTATGATCCTACATTAAATAAATCTCTGTTTATTACTGATAATTTTGAATTTATCACAATTTTATATTTATATGGTAGATTTTTAAGATCTAATAGCCAAATAAATGTGTTTAATTGAACGTTATATGTACTTAATTTATAAAATGATAATATTAAATTACATTTTGCAAAAACATGTCCAGTTTCAAGGCTTATAGAAACTGTCACCTTATAGAGATCTGCCCATGAGACCAGGGAAGGATACTAAAGAAAACAGAAAAGATATGTTAGCCTGTTAGCTAATACAGTGATGAGACTATTAGATGAGAAACAGATGGAAAGTGATATAGTAAAAGTTCATAGGAAATTATATCATGCTTCATGGTTTCTTTTACGACTTCAGTATGTTTAGTAACTTCTAAAGCATACGAAATGCATATCATCCCTAAAATTATGTGGTTAACAAAACCTTTTCTGGCAAAATTTTCTGCTAGTAACAGCACTTAATGAGCAGTCATTTATTTTTCTTGAGATTTTCAGGAGAAAAATAGGATAATGCTGCTGACTTTGTTTATTTATATTAAAACACAGATTTATATATACAATGGCATGAAAGCAGCCCATATTGGCTTTGCATGGTTAATTTTATAGGTATTTATATTATTTGCATTGTACCTTAAATGCAAGATCTTACTTCTAATGCCACCAGTTTTATTCAATTAGGCTCAATCCCACCCAGCCTTTCCAGCAAGCAACATGATTGTAGGTTGCACTTTACAGCTGCAGGCTTGAGCTAGGGCCTAATTCCCATTCCACACAAAGTTTTCCCCTTCATCTTACATCAGATCACAAGCAACATAAGCCCTGAATGCTCCAACCCAGAATGATCCTTTCAAACTGAATAACTGACTTCCTGATTTCCTGCATTCCATTTACAGACTTATATAAAACAAACAAGCAATTAATTCTTCCATTTTTCTATTTAATCATTTCTCATTAATTACTGTGAGAATTTTAAAGACACAAGTTACAGTTTATATACATTTAAAGACAAATTTTCCATTTTCCATTTTCCATCAATAAGATTATACAATGTATAACATGCATACACAACGATGTATATATATATATATATATATATATATATATATATATATATATATATATATGTATATATATATATATATATATATATATATATATATATATATATATAATTATATTTATGAATTTATTATTTATGTGTTTTTGTGTGCACATTGCAATTACATATCTCCATCTACAAGCTTAACTTGAAAAATTTGATAATACCCAAGTAAAGTTACATTGTATGAACAGCTTGAATGAGCAGGATCTCCAAATGAAATGTCAAAATTAAACTTTCGTATGTCAGTAAATCTGTAGGGTGAATTCAATAAAGCCTACATGGATTAATTTTCCATGTAGACATAGTGGTATGGAGCTTGCATGGAAGTAAGCAGCCGTGTGATCTAGTAAACAGAACAGAGGGGGTGTGCGCGAGCGTGCGGACATGGAAGTGTCTGTGGCATGCAAATCACCTCATAAGGAGGTGACTTGCATGCAAATGAGGGTGCTGAAGTGATCAAGGAAGCAGATATGCAGTCCTGCAGACCTCATGTTGGTGTCCGAGGTGTACACGAAAAATTTCCGTGTTCAAGAAACTAAAAATGGAACAGGGGCTGTATAAGTGAATATAGAAGGTCAGAAATTGCATAGTAGGCACAGGTGTGTGCAAAACTATGCCTTGTGTGTTCAAAAATAATGCAAAATAATGTAACATATTTTTTCTAAAACCCATATTACATTTCTGCAGCACACAGCAGTGTCCAAATGTGCCTTTATGCAAAAAAAAAAAAAAAAATTAAAAAGTTTAAAAACTAAACATAAAAAATATTTGAGAATAATGCATTATACAGCCTTGCATAGAGTATATACAATGATAGATTTCAATGGTTGCTAAGGAGGCAGGCCATGGAACACTGAAGTATCCAGGTTGTGTGCATGGATCTGTAAGCAAATGAATTGGGGTTATTGAACAGTCAGCAGATAAAATATGTGTAGCCTCAGAACTGTGTTGGTGTCCCTGGAAGACCTAGCTGACATCAAAATGGAGTGTGTTGCTATATGCTTAAGTGGATTGGAGCTCAGCTATGCCCGTTTGCGTGGCGCACCACTCAACTAAGCAGGGGTGTGTGTCCAGTGCTGCTAAGCTTTGTTTAGCTACGAGTCATGTATTTTAGCAGGTTTCAGCTGTGCTGAGCATGCCCGTCCATGGGGGTGCATCCACTGACTGCTGAGCATTGTTTATAACAGTGGGGAGCAAACCCCGTTGCATTGCTTAGCAGAGAAGGCAGTTAAAAAAAAAAAAAGGAAATTGTCTGTGAAAGTCAATCATGCATAAATTACTGATAACCCCTGTTCTGCTTGTGAATCTGCAGCAGAGCACTATAAATTATGTATACACCCTACAATCTGATTTTCCCCACCATACTCTGCACCATTGGAGTACAGACTAGGGAACGTTAACTGACAGAATGCTAAGGGATTGCTGTTGGTCTGCTACATCTGTATGTGTTAGATGCTGAGGTCAGTGCTAATGCTGCTCTTGACAATAGGCCTAGACTGAGAAGGAGAAGAGTGTTCAGACCCAGGGTAACCTTCCAGGAGCTACATGAGCAGAAGATTGTAGAGCACTACAGGATTGACAGGGACATACTACAAGAACTCACTGTGCTCTGCTGTCCTCAACTCAGACCCAGTGCCAACAGAGTGGAACCCATCCCAGTGGAAACGAAGTTATGCGCAGCCCTTAGAATACTAGCTACAATTACTTTTCAAAGACCAACTTGGGGCATGATGGGGTCTCACAGGCATCTGCATCCAGAGTACTCCACCATTTCCTGGCTACCATGCAAACACATACCAGTGAGCACATTTATTTACCCTGCACCTCTGAGGAGAGGGCCAGCAGTATGCACCTCTTCTACCATGTAGCACAATACCTTGAGGTACTGGGTGCCATAGACTGCACTCATGTACACATTAAAGCACCGCCCAGTGAGGAGGGTAGAGTCTACATCAACCACAAGCGATATCACTCCATCAACTGCCAGGTCGCATGCAATGCCCAGGGCATTATCATGAATGTGTATGCTGGCAGCCCTGGCAGTTATCACGACTCCCATATCTGACATGCATCACAGCTGTACCAGATGTTTGCTGGGGGGATATCCCATACAGCCATCTACTGGGAGATGCTGGCTACGCACTGGAACTGTGGATGATGACACCCATCAGAAATGCACACACACCTACTGAAGAATGTCATAATGAGGCACAAGCACAAACTAGGAACATCATAGAGCATGTGTTTGGGCTGCTCAAGTCATGGTTCCTGTGCCTCGATATATCTGCTGGACCCCCACAGTACCCATCAGCCACATGTGCACACATGTTCACAGTATGTGCCATGCTACACAATATGATCCTGCAGAAATAGCAGTGGCAGGATTATCACAAGGAAGGGACACAGAGTCCCCAACCAGTGCCAAGTCCCCACCACCACACCCACAGGGGACTTGGTGGAGGAACCCCCTGAAGCTATTCCTGTAGGCAGATATAGGCATGCCCAGTATGCCATGGCATTGGCAAAGATGCAATGCATAGTACATGCACTGACAACTTAGGTTCCTAGGGACTGACACCTTACTCTGACTCACATACATAGTACAAAGGATGCCAGCCGCACCACCCAACCTGTACCTTACCATGTATTGGCTGTGTACTGTGTGCATCAGACAGAGTCAGCCCTGAAACACAGGTATCCCAACTGCTGCATTCACAAGGTAAGTCACTCTCATTTACAACAAATGTATGGGGTACTAGACTATGGTAGCATATGTATGGGCCTGCTGCATTGTTTGCAAGCACATAAAATGGTATACTGAGCTACTTGCAGAGAACTAACAGCTATGTGAGACAAGAGGTACTCTGTCTAATACTGGCTGCCCCATAATATGCATTAGGGCACAAGGCAGCAAAGCTCACTGCAGTATGTAAGGGAAATGCCAAACAGTGGGCTCATAGGACAGACACATGACTGTCAATGCTAGAATCCCCTACCCCAACACAGCCTTGCTCCCATACAACTGCAGTAACAGTATGTTTGCAAGGATATAACAGCAGATCCCACAATTCCTGGGCTGTCCCAAACAACCTGGCTACATGTTCTATTTCCACAATATTCAGATGTCAAAGTGTATGTCTGTCTGCTGTTGACAGTGTGAGGAATTAAACCTCACTTTCTGGTGGCTGGTGTGGCTCACTGGCTAAGTCCATTAGCATGGCTGATTGTGTTCTTGGTTGGAAGCTGACTGCACCTACAACTTTTGCATGTGAGGTACTCCTATGGTAAGAGTCCCACAAACTGTCAATATGTCACAATCTGTTACTACAAGAAAGCTGGACAAAGCCAGACACAATGGAGGGACAGAGGGCCAAACCTACAAACATTATACATGCTCTGAGTAACCTAAAAGGTGGCTAGTATAACAGCAGTTTGTAACAAATCAGAAGGCAGCAGGATGTAAAGGCCATCAATTCAGTACTTACAACAATTCAGTAGGCTCCATTTACTAGTATATTACCAGAAAAACACAACTGTCTGAGGAGCAGAGCAGACATATGGGGTGGAACCCTGGACTTCCTGCAAAACATCTACAGTCAGAGGTGTGAAGACTGTAACCCTGTGTGCGATGTTTCATCATGTACCCCAATCACAGCATACCTACAAACACTTTGAGCAGGAAATCTGGACAAAACCATGAACAGTAGTGGGACAAAGGCCCAAATATAAGGAAAAGGATTAACTAGTTTTCAGACAAATGTAGAAAGTGTAGAGAATAACAGGTCATGCAGTAGCATGGGTGTCCTGGTGTGTATGGAGTCATTACCTCAAATGTCTGTCATCATTTTCTAACATCAATATATAATGATTTGCCACTGATGTACCAGAAAATCACAATGTTATGTAAAACGTACCATACATATGATGCAAAACTCTGTATAGTCTATTGCAATCTGTCCAGTTGATAGGTATGAGTCATATATTACGTTCAGCACACAGCCGGGGAATCCGCTGGACAAAGTATCCGGGAGGTGATGGACTGTTGAATCAGCTGCAGCAGCAAATAGACTGTAGCACACAAGATCCCGGACTGGAGTACAGGTAGGTCTGGTCTGGAGTCACCTTGTAAGTACTGACAGTCACAGTGGGCATGCTCCTACACTTGTCTAATTTCAGCCCATGTTTGATGCCTCATCTGCCTAAAGAACTGATATGTGAAATTATCTGTGCATACAGACAGCTATGTACACCCTCCACATATATTTATATAACAAAGGTACATAATGCACACACACAGCTACAGGCCATATTGTTACTAGCCAATTACCCACCTAGCAAACTGCAACTGGCCAGAAATAGCGATACTGGTAACTGTACACACATAGCAGAGGTATTACCAGGTACCCCACTGCTATGACACTAGATACAATAACAGCATAAAGCAGGTGCATTATGCAGGCCACACAGGCTGTGTAAGACAAGGCCACTTTGCGTAGCCCACAAGTACTGTGGCTGCAGCCACATGTACACCAGATGTAATCTGTGACATGTGCAATCAGTACTGAGAGCTGTAGTGTGTAATAGTAGGTAGGTAGGGGTTCTAATCTCACAACAGCCACCTTGTGTGTGTGTGTATCCAGATATTTCCATTACAGCAGTATAAACATGCCCATATGGCCTATGTCTGTACAATGGTCAGTCATTTTATGGTCCTGTGACTAGCATCCTCCTCAACATTGGCCTCCCTGTCAAAACCTGCCAATGTCATCCACCTTAACAGCACTGGCTGACACTTGTAAAACAGATGAGCTCTGTCGTGCATGTGATAAGTACAAAGTGCTGGAATATATACTAACAGGTAGGTAGGGATTCTAATCTCAATAAGGGCAAGTGTGTGTGTGTGTGTGTGTGTGTGTGTGTGTGTGTGTGTGTGTGTGTGTGTGTGTGTGTGTGTGTGTGTATGTGTGCGTAAATATATCCCATTGCAGCAATGTGCCTATCTGTGTGCAATGGTTATACATTTTAAGGAAGGGGAAAGATTGTAGAAGGAACCAGGACAATGTCCAAAACAAATCAATAAATAAAAACAGACATCCACAAAAGGCCAAGCAGCTTTAATACAAAATAAAATATTACAGTAAAAAATGGTGAGAGCTTTCGCAGATACTCCACTTCTTCAGACCATATGTTATAAACATCCATACATTCATAAATTTAAATAATACTACATCCAATTGAAAGGAAAACAAATCACATGATACAATCTAGCCAAAAAAATCAATGATGTAAACTTCTCCTTTTCAAAACAGGTTTCAAAGAAGCATGATTATTAAGACTTGGGTTAGTAGTAGCCTTAAAATCTTTGATCCAGCATAATTCACAACGTTGAAAAATGTTGAATATGTTAGATGATTCCAATGTTTATGTTTAGTTACATAAGTTCCAGGTAAAAGGTCTTTTAAACAGGTTGATGTTTTGCCTATTTCATTTGTTAATAAGTTAAATTGATTATGACTTGTTTAATTATTTTTCAGTAGAGCATCCTAAAATTCCGATTATATATTGTTTATCAAAGATACACAAAGATCTTAATAATCCCCCCTTGCGGCCTATTGTCTCTGGGCATGGGTGGTGCACAGAGCCGCTTTCGATCTATGTTGAGAAACAGCTGAGGCCCATATTAGAAACTGTTGATACTGTGTTAAAAGATATGAAATGTTTATAAATGGTCTTTATATGTGGTTGAAAGACATTGCTTTTAGTGACGATATTTTTTTTGTGACTCTAGATGTCCACTCCCTTTTTGCCGTAATCCTCAATGATCTGGAAATTGAGAATGTTAGGTCTTTTCCAACTACACAAGAAGTTTTTTCCAATTGCAAAGTTATGTTAATATGCATGTTACTCAAACTAATTTTAGAAAATAATGTATTTATATATGGACAGGGTATTTTTTACAAAAAGTTGGAGTGGCAATGGGCATGGCATGTGCCAATTCATATGCTAATGTTGTATTGGCACAGTGGGAACAACAAATGGTTTTTAATGATTTGCATTTTAGATCATGTTTTATTCTGTAAATGTTTTGTTGATGACTTTTGTTTGGTGTGGAAAGGCTCATGAGAAGGTTTGTCTGAATGTGTGACATTCCTACATGGCACTACTTCCAATTTGAAATTTAGTACAGTTTTCTAATGTAGACATTTATTTTTTTTAGTTGTGACAGTTCATAAGGATATGTTTGGGAAACTGGGTATAGGCATTTATAAGAAATCTTACAAGAAAAATATTTTTTTACATAAAACTAGTATGCACCCTAGACACATTCCAATAAATGTTTTGAAGAGTCAGATTCATAGAGTTATGAGGTTGCACACTGATGATACAATGTTAGAAGTAGCTATTAGTGCATTAAAGTCAGATTTTATGAATAGCGGTTACAGCATAATTGAAATAGAGTGAGCTTTAGAAGATGCATGCCGGAATAAGGGTACCTTGGTTAAACCCTTCTTCTCTGAATGATCAGAAAGTATGTCTGAGGCTGGATCCCCTAATGCCAATAATTCAACACATAGAATCACACTTATTTTTTCAAGTGATATCAATGTAATGTGTGATATTATAAAGAAGAACTGGCCTGTCCTTATGATGGACCTAGATCTGAAAAAAGTTTTAGGACCTCCTCCTAAATTTGCATTTAGATATAATAAAATGCTTAAACAGCATCTATATTACAGGTGGCAGTTTTTTGGTAGGAGAATGACCTCAGAGCATAAAGGCACATACCCTTGTAGTGCATGTAAGTATATATGGAGTGTAACCACTATTAATCATCCTAGATCTGCAAAAAGTATTGAATTTAGTTTTTATGCTGACTGTAGAACCAAGAATTTAGTTTATCTGGCCAACTGTGTAGAGTGTGAAGGGTTCTATATTGGTAAAACCAACCGTATGTTGCAAGAAATAATACTGGAACCTTACAATGCTATTAAGAATAAGAAGTTGCTCTTGCATAGCATGTTTTAGATAATGGTGATGCTCATTCTTTTAAGTTTTTGGTTTTGAGTATTGTCCATGGTAGCATAAGGGAAATTGACATATATAATGAAACAGAGTATCGTGAATTATGCTGGATCATAGATTTTAAGGCTGCTTCTAACCCAGGCCTTAATAATCATGCTTCTTTGAAGCCTGCTTTGAAAAAGAGTTTACATCACTGCTTTTATCGGCTAGATTGTTTCATATGATTTGTTTTTGTTTCCTATTGGATTTAGTATTATTTAAATTTATGAATGGATGGATGTTTATAACATATGGTCTAAAGAAGTAGATTATCCGTGAAAGTGCACACATTTTTTTTCTGTAATATTTTATTTGGTATTAAATCTGCTTGGCCTTGTGTGGATGTCTGTTTTTATTTATACATTTTAAGGCCCTGTGCCTACTTGCCCGCCTCCCCATTCACCTCCTTTAAATGGCCTGCTGATGTCATCCACCTTAACAGCACTGGCTGTCAATCTCAAAGCAGATAAGCTCCGTGGCACATGTGATAAGCACTTAGTATTATAGTATATACTAGTAGGTAGGGTTCTAGTCCCAATAAGGGCAAGTGTGTGTGTGTGTGTGTGTGTGTGTGTGTGTGTGTGTGTGTGTGTGTGTGTGTGTGTGTGTGTGTGTGTGTGTGTGTGTAAATATGCCCGTTTGCAGTAGTGTGCCTGTGTGTAATGGTTATACATTTTAAGGCCCTGTGACTAGCTACTGGCCCTAAATAGCCCACATCTACCTAGCCATAAATGCTATGCACCACCAGCTACATTTGTAGGTACTGAACACCCAGGTGACACATATCAAGAGTAGCCTACCTTGTCACAGGGTATGCATGCAAGATTATGCTGTGCACCCCTATTGTCTCTGACACACTGTTCTACACATACATACCTAGGTAACCATAAACATATACAGCCGTACCTTGCTGATATCATATTACCCCGTGTACTGCCATGCCATCCTGAGCCGCTGTATTGCCATTAAGTTTCCACAGTTTAGTCACTCAGACCTCCGGAACAGAAACATACACAGTTCTGAGAGACACATGTCATTCTGCAACACTATCGCCAATCTAACATCATGCAACAAAGGTACACATACTTTAATGTGTACTCATGACACATGCCTGGATACAGCACCTGTCATGGCATAACACTACTGCACTACAAAATGTCATGTAATGTAATATAGCCACCCTCTGCATCAGACAAATATTTGCATGCCCCTGCATCGATGGTATAGATGGCAGGGATGTGGCACAGGTATCATCACATGCACAGGGTATGTTGTGGGGGTGGCAGAGGCCTAGGCTGTGTCAAACAGTTGACATTGTGTGTGTGAGTCCAGAAGGGGTGCTGGTCAGCTGTGCAGCAGTGTGCCTGTGTGCAATGGTTATACATTTTAAGGCCCTGTGACTAGCTGCTGGCCCTAAATAGCTCACATCTACCTAGCCATAAATGCTATCCACCACCAGCTACATTTGTAGGTACTGAATACCCAGGTGACACATATCAAGGGTAGCCTACCTTGTCACAGGGTATGCATGCAAGATTATGCTGTGCGCCCCCATTGTCTCTGACACACTGTTCTACACATACACACCTAGGTAACCATACACATATACAGCCGTACCTTGCTGATGTCATATTTCCCCATGTACTGCCATGCCATCCTGAGCCACTGTAGTGCCATCAAGTTTCCACAGTTTAGCCACTCAAATCCCTGGAACAGAAACATACACAGTTCTGAGAGACACCTGTCATTCTGCAACACTACTGCCAATCTAACATCATGCAACAAAGGTACAAATACTTTGATGTGCACTCATGACACATGCCAGGATACAGCACCTGTCATGGCATAACACTACTGCACTACAAAATGTCAGGTAATGTAATATAGCCACCCTCTACATCAGGCACATATTTGCATGCCCCTGCATCAATGGTATGGATGGCAGGGATGTGGCACAGGTATCATCACATGCACAGAGTATGTTGTGGAGATACCAGAAGCCTAGGCTGTGCCAAACAGTTGACATTGTGTGTTTGAGTCAGTAAGGGGTGCTGGTCAACTGTGGGCCATACATGGCAGAGTGGACAGTTCACCATCTTTGGCCATGAGAACAGGAACTGGCTCTACCAGGAGTGGAAGTTGCACCACCATGCCCAGGGTCAGATGTGGTGCTAGTTGTTGATGGTGATTGGTGTCTGCTGGGCTTGTGTCCCTCATGGGACCACCGAGGACCATGTAACCATGGCCTGCCATGTCATGGTGTTTACAGCACCATCCCTTCTGTAGTGCTGGAGGTACTGCCACTATGAGAGTGTGAGTCTGCATGGCCACATGGACAATCAGCGGATGTTGTTGCTGACCTACTTCCACATGTCAGATGCCCTACTCCCACAAGATGTTCCAGCACAGGCAGTGTGTGGTAAAGGACTGACAATGCTTTACCCCAGCGTCTGTCCACTACATCAGTAAAATGATCCCTGGTGTCACCAATGTGTTGGAGGGAGTCACGGATGTCAGACTGGGCTGCATCCATGATCCTAAGCATCTGTATGATGTTGCATTTGAAATGTGCCTGTGCCTCCATGACAGATGAAAACATGCATTGAGTGACCCATGATGTGACACCTGTAACAGGTGGTGCATGGGCAGCAGTCCTACAAGCACCCCTGTCAATCTGCCTGTGTGGGACCTCACCAGCTCTCTTGCTATGGCTAGTGACTACACTCACTGTTGCCATTGTTGCCACACTCTTCTGTTTGGTTCCGCTACACTCTGACTGTCCAATATCTGTGGCAAATGGGACTGGGTATGTGTGGGCATACTGACTGAGGGCGGATGTGGGATGTCAAATCATGGGACAGATTCAGCCCCTAACAACCCTGCCTGTGCTTTACTATGGCCACCGTCATCAACAGAGTCCAATGAGACACTGACATCAGATTGTGAGGGGGACACACTCCCACCCCATAGTCACCCGTGGAGAGGAAGACAAAATAAGTACATTACTACCTGCACTATTATGTATGGTGATCCACACAAACACATACAGTTGAGGAGCCACAACTGCATAACACATACCACATCTTATTTTTGATCCCATGCACAACACACAAGCAGACTACAACATACACAGACAATACAGACCCTTTATAACATGCACTACAGCAACTTCTGGTTAATGTTGTCACTACTATATACCTGTGAGATAAGCAATATGTCAGTGTATGTGATAGACCTACATCAAATCACAGTGCACCCATCTTGAGCATACTACTGCCTCCTGTATTGCAGACTGCATAGACCTTCTCAAAAACAAGTGCAAATGTGTTACTGCTCCTGCAAATACACAGCTGTGATTACCTATTCAATGTACTTCAGTTAACCTCTCTGGAACTGAACATACAAGTAATGTACTCTGGCTAAGCAAATCAGTTGTGTCTACAGCAAAATGGCAGCCCTTAACATTTTTAGGGTATATATGATCCATAAAACAACAGTATCACACTCACCGAATACAGGACCTTGGACTCCGGCCACACCTGATGTACCTATGGAAATGTGAGGGAGCAGTATTGTCAGCAATACCAAATGAGGCAATGTTACAGGATAATATGTGTATATATCAACATGTACAGTAGGTAATGTGATACTGCATACATTGCTGACATTCTGAGCATGTGTCCACAACTGTGCATTAAACCAACCCCCCCCCCAATGCAGATTGACCTGACACCCATGTACTGGTATACAAAGGCTGCCACAATGATTGATACAGTATTACAATGATGAACACAGGAGGCTTATCTGGACACTCCTCTGCTGTAGAAGCTGTGGCACCCACCTCCAGGATGTATGGGGTAATCGATGCTTGAGAGCTGGTGGTTGATCCCAGGTTCACCAGGAATTCCTCTGTGGCCAAGAGTGGTTGTTCTGCAGCAGGCCCTCCACCAGTGGCAGCATGGTGCCTGGCCACAGCGGCAGCCCTTTCCTGTGCAGCATTGACTATATCTGTTGCCAGGTGTCAGACCTGCTTGTATGTTCTGTCCTGTAGCCCTACTTGGTTGACTGCTGTGACGAGGTCAGCCCACAGTGCTGCATGTTGTTCACAATGCTGGCAACTCCTGGACAGCAGAATGTTGTGATGCAGTCTGAGGCCATCCAGGATAACATTATTTTCAGCAGCTGAAAACGGCGAGTGCCTCCGTCTATACATCCTTTCTGAAAGACAAGAAAGGGAACACATCACAGGACACATACATTGCTATCCACTATGTACAGACCCTGCACATCCACATTGGCCTGCACTATCCACTGCTACTTCCCAAGTCATACCCCACAGTTATCAACACACTATATATGTGACTATCAGCAACATAGTAGCAATACCTGTTTTGTTCCCATGTGCTGTTTCAGAGTCTGCTGTATGTCTCCACATCCATCATTGCCATTTACTGTGGTGTATCCCCTATGGGCAACGTCCCAGTACCATGTCATACAGCCACTGCCAGAAAAATAGTTGTGTGTTATTACAAGTATATGGAGACAGTCTAGCAACATCAGTATGCCACAATGACAGACAGCAATGCAAACGTGCTGTAGGGTATCTTCCCTGTAGGCATCCTACTTCTCCAGTACACAGATGTTTGCAGAATGTGTACATGTGCCTGATATATGTGGTCCTTTTGCCAGAAATATGTGGATGTCTGGCAAATGGTTGAACAACAATTGATGGTTGTTCTCAGAATGTAGAGAATCTGGCTGTCACATGCCAGAACCCTCAGAAAACAGTTATGCTACAGTAATATCTGTTACTGTATTCATACCCTTACTTTGTATGACCAATATGTACACTCTGTTGCTGAGGTTGGGCCTGTGTTCTCCCACTAATAGTGGCTATGACCTGAATTCCTGCTGTGCCAGGTATGACAGCCATAGCTCTCAAGTGATACGATAAAAATGCTGTCAAAACAGTGACCTAGACAGAGTACATCAGGGACAGTCAGGGACACCTTTATAATGTCTGAACTGTTCCTGTGTGACATTCACAGACTGAGAGGAGCTGAATGACAGTACATCATTTGATAGGACAGCTGTGTCCACACCTACTTACTGTCAATATGTCTAACACATACTCCAGTAGCATTTGTACAGGAGCCGACTGTTGCAAGAGGGAGTGAGAGGGCCACAGCTGTCATTTAAGTCACAGCAGGCACAGTTGAAAGGCATGCCTGTAGCTGTTGGACAGCAGAGTATCACCAACATGTCATTCCCAGAGAAGTACTACAGTCCTACTGTTGTAATCCCTATTCTCCATAACTGCATCCTCCCATCTGCATCTCATTATATGGGGCCTTGTATTGCATACCTGGAAGAGTGATGTAATCCTTTTGTGTATAAATCCTCAAGAAAAATGCTTCCTAAATCACAGTCTGCCTTGGTAAAGCAAGTTACAGACCTGTTTTCCATAGCTTGCCTTTTGTAGGTAATGCTCATTAACAGGTAATTGCCTGTGCATCAATATGTGGCTCAGACTTGCTAAGTGCATCCAGAACAGCTGGGTTGCACTTTCATTAGCCAATGATATGGCACAACAGTGCAATATTTAAGGACTTCATGTAGGCATTCGTCCCTTTCTTAGTATGTGAGATGGATTTTAGTGAGGTGTGGAGACTACAGTATCACAGAGGGTAGGTACAAATACTGCCCACTGTTGAGATTTATGAGGCATGTCCACAGTTTTGCATGCTATGTTTGGTCATTGCCAAATGACTTTGTGATTATCTGGCAGTTCAGTGTTAAACATTGTGGGTTGTGGTCAGTAAGGGGGAAGAGACATGTGAGTGTCAGACATCATACCCATCAGAATATGCATGCTGCTGCAGTAGCTGTTGGTCTATAAGACTTTGTATGTTTGTAGGGGCAACTGTGACACATCCATGTCAATTGACCTTGGCCCTCACCCCTTTATGTATGGCTGTTGCATGGATCCTTTGTTCTAGGAGGTTGTGAGGTATAGTAGGTCTGTAGCAGGTAGCTTAACATACAGCTGCATATGTTGCAGGCTGCAGCAGTTGCTTTTTGCCTAAGACTCATAGTGTGGAGTGTGAACATGGAGAACAACAAACTGTATGTGTCACTGAGGTAGCAGTGTCAGCTCTGTCATTACAGCAGAGCCAGGCTGAGGGTACCCATAACAGTCCAGTTGAGGCATGTGCTTAAGGTACATCTGTTATCTAACAGTGCCAATCAGAGAGTAGTAGTCAACATAAAGGTAGGCTATATGAATATGTGCAGTGTGTCTCTACCTGCAGGCCTTTGACTTGCTAACATGGGTAGTAGTTAATTCAGTAGCAGCAACCTGTTTTGGTTAAAATTGCATGACTCAGGACTGGGGATAGCAAAATGCACTGCATGGAAAGGATTTAACAGACTGAACTACTGAGTCACTGCCTTAGCAGGTGTATTTGCAAGATATATGTGCATACATACAGTCTGTAACAGAAATTGCATTAGCATGTGTTTTCTGATGGGTATGAAGTGTGACAATCAAACGTCTGTCATGATTTTCTAACCTCAATCTTTAATGACTTGCCAGTACTTTAGCAGACAGATATGTTTTTGGGAAAACCATGCCAAAACTAGGGGACATAACTGTGGACAATCTGCAACAGTCTGTACAGTTGACAACTATACCTGCTATACCAGGCCTCACGTACATCCATTATTATTTATTTGGCTGTGTACTGGTGTAGTGTCTGGTTCACAGTCCCAAGTACACTGCCAATTTCCCCATTATATGTACTTGCAGTGTATAATTGTCTATCAGGATATGTTTGTGGAAACACCTGTTGTAATTCAGAGCTGAGTGGCCTAGTGGGCTAATGCCCTGCGCTATGGTTGACAGAGGCCTGGGTTCAAGATGTGGTATGGGTGATTATTTTGCAGATGTGTCAACACTATGAGAAACACAAAAGATAATTTAGACACTTTTAAGTGAGTTTGCGCAACATGCTGCTTAGCTCAGCGCAAACCCACCCTAAAAATAAAAAAGAAAAGAAAAAGGGGGTGATAGGAAAGAGGTTAGATGGGGCAAGCAGGGGGAAAACATACTGAAATGCAGGTAGGGTAGGCTTGTGTGGGAAGGGTGTAGGAAAGGAACATAGCTTTCCCTTTCTTCTACAGCAACAGCTGTGCAGATTTTACACAATTTGGAATTTGGAGCTTCACACCCCAGAGAGAGAGAGATGAGGGCAACATAAATGTGTTCATTAATTAATGTGATACTTACTTGTGTCCAGTGTACATGTGAGAAATGGAGAGCTATGTATAGGGTGATTTTTTTGTGGGACAGGGACCCCTTTTTTAAGGAGATCATGGAATGTTGAGGAAGGGGTATAGGTACATGTGGGGAGATAGGTTGGGTAGGGGTGGTTGCATTTGTGAACAGACAAGACCGCATACAGAGGCAGTGTGTGACACATGAGGGGGGTAAACACTTTGTATGGGGAGGGTGTTGTGGAATCAGATGTACATGTGCCCCCAGATGGCAGCAGTGTGACTGAGTTACCAACTCTTGGGCAGTCAATACAGCTCTTTCACTGCCCTGAAGGTGACTGTGCTGGAGGCTGGGCACCGAGGCCTCCAGGCTCCTCCAGGTCAGTGAGTCTGCCCTCAATCTGGTGCAGAAGTTGCTCATACCCACAATGAACTATCCTGTGCAGCATCACCGGCAGCTGATCACGGGTGACAACCCCCCCATTCCCGCTTCCAGGGGAGGATGCGCCCCACCCCGTGAGGTGGTTCCATCCATAGGTGGTGCAGGACCAACAGAGGGAGCACCACCGGCTTTGGTCCCAGATGTGCTGGGACCCATGCCATGGCCAGCTGAGGTAGGGGAGGTGGATCACCAGGAACCCACCTACCCAGGCAAGCTGTGGTGTTCAGGTATTTCAATGTGTACAGGTTAATAATGAGCAAACTAGCTAGTTATAACAGCATGCCAAAACATTGCAAATAACCCAGTAACATAACATTGCATAGTATATGGAACACAACAATAAGTAAGATAACAGTCAGATAGTAACAGCATGCCAGTAACAGTTACAGCATAAGGCCAACAACATAGGTAAGTCAACAAGATATGTTAGTATGCAACCATTGTAATACATAACAATAATAAAACACAAGGCCCATCATAATATTTAGAGAACAACATATATTAATAGTAAACCATAACAAATGTATAACAATAATAAAGTATGATGAAGATAAGGGGTATGGGAGAGAGAAATGCAGTCCATTAATACCATTATAGGCTATATAGTTTGCAACAGTACTGTTATATACTCTACAGATCTGCCCTTACTTTATGTATAACAGTGCCCTATAGCTGTTGTAACATATACATACTTCTCAAGCTATCTGCATGGGACAGTATGGGTCATGTAGTAACACATACAGGTAAAGATCTACAGAGGACAATTACATGTCAGGTGGACCTATATAACTTCCAGGGTGTACTGTGGACTGCTATAGTGTGACTGTGTTACTGACATAATCATGTTGATGACAGATCTGTGACAGAGGGATTAGGCAACAGTGACTACAGTCCAGGACAGCATGCCACTTGAAAGACATGTATCGAGTACAGTACAGAGAGTAAACAACTATCATGCCATCCTTGGCAGACATGGGGTTAGACTATTAGCAAACATTCACAGACACACCAGGCATACAGCCATACCAAGATTGCACATTTTATTTATTGTATTATCTTTTATTAGTTTTGTACTTGTTGACTTTATTTCATGATGTCTTATCACATTCCTGATCAATGCTGTTAACAGTCTGTTACATCTCAACTCACACATTATTTACCCATAATAAGGGCTACTGCACCCATTTACCTGTAGTTCCTGTAGGGAGAACAGCTGTTAACAATACATAACTGATTCAGTAATATTTATTAGTACTTGTCACTGGATTCAAACCCTGGTCTGTGTGTGACAAAATGTACATCAGACACAGCATTTAACAAACTGAGCCAATGAGCCACTGCTGACTATTGACTGATATTTGCCTATAGCTCACCTGGAAACAAACTATGACCTGGTAATAGTAGTACAGTTCTATACAAGACTACAGTGACAGTTGAACACACATGCATGAGATTCATGCATGACACAGATTATAGGTTCATAGGTTCATAGGTTTATACTAGGCTATCTGCCCTAAGGCATTTATAAGCCTAGCCCAAAGTTTTGTGGCTTACGCCACCCCTTATATGAAAAAATACTGTGCCCATTAGGTTGTTGTGCCTCTGTCCAGCAGTGACACAGAGATGATTCCCGGGGTAAACCTACGATCTCCCATCCACAGGTCAAGATTTCTCTTGAACAGAGCCAGCGAGGTGCTCTGCCTCACATGGAGCGGGATTTTATTCCACAGCATAGGGAGTCTCTGAGTGATAAATCTATCCCTCCAGCACGCCCTATTTATATCCGTGCTAAGGTTTAAGTCACTTGCTCTAGTGGTTTTGGTGGATTTGGATTTTTTGAGGTAGAGCATGTCCATTAATTCCGGGTTGGACATGGCCTTGTATGTCAGGTAAATTAGGTACTAGATACTAGGTAAACTGTACAATAATACATAGAATGCAGGAATACACAATAAACTCTTAGTGGGTGGAAATATCTGTGATGTTTACAAACAATATTGGAGTATTGGGTTGGCTACCTCACCCATATACAGTTGCAACTAGTATATTTGCAGTCTACAGCTATTACAGTTTCACACTTGTCTGCAGCACCATATCTTTTAGCAGGAATGCATATAGCTGAAATGCAATGTTAACACAATATACCTTGGGTGTTCCTGGTATTGCTTCAGATGTTAGTGCAGAAAAATGTGACAGTGCATATATCTTGTAGTACAACTGTAAATCTATAGTTTAGCATAACACTCTTTCGCTAACCTTGAGTCAGTTAGTGGTATTTTTTTGCTCTTATTTCAAAGCAGATGTCATACTCGATTTCATGAACAACATCCCTACTTACACACATATTGCACAACACAGCTTTATTAGGGGTACCTCCATGCAGTTATCATTATATTTTCAAGTCTTAATTGAACAACAGTTGTTATAATGCAGGTGTAGCAGTACAGCTGTAATTCCACAATTATTACAGAAGAAACTTTATTTCACTAACATTCTCAGGTTTCATGCTTTAATCTATAATGCACTATACTTGGCAGTAGTCAGTTATTTCAGTACAAGCCTACGTCCACATTCATTGCAATACACAAATCTGTTCTGTATGTACCTACTGGCAGTGAATGACTTACTCTGTCTTGTGTATTGGACTATGCAAATTAATCTGTACTCAGCACACTCATGGCGCAACCTGGCCAGGTGCTCTACATGGGCTTCTAGGTTGCGAGCACTCACCTCTGCAGCTGTAGGGAGAGAAGCACACCATTATGCGCACCTGTCGATCACACATTCAGATTAGGTATTGGTATAGCAATGCTAACAGTATTTACAGCTTGTGGGGCATTCCCATCCTGAGCATCCTGGACCCAGGTGTCCAGTTGTCCCCTCCTATGATGCTTCAGATCATCATAATGGTAATGGACTTGCTCACCTGTGTGGGGGATACCTGCAGCACTGGTGAGATCATGTGCCAGCTGGTCCCAGACCTCCACCTTGTACTCTGATCCCTAGAACTGGCCCTGCAGCAGCCAGTGTTCATGGTATTTCATTAGGAGTCCAACCATGACCCTGGACTCCAGAATGCCCCACCGCTGTGCCCGGAAGTGCGCACCTTCTCTAACACCTGCCATAGTTCCTGCACAGTTCAAACTCCAACAGGTTATGTTGTATTCCCACCTGTTGCACTTAATATAGCCTGTTTTCCCACCCTTACACACCATTGGGCCATTTTTAAAAATGTGGCATGTTGCTTGGCACCGTGCAAACCAGCTTAGCTGAGCTGAGCATTCTGTAAACTTCCAATGCTTAGCAATGCTTAGCAGTGCGCAAACCAGCTTGGCTGAGTTGAGTGGTGCTTTAACTGCCAATGCTTAGCAGTGCAAAAACCAGCTAAGCACAGTCAAGTGGTCATTAAACAAAGAATGTTTTAGCAGTGCTTGTCATGGCTTAGGAAGGCTTAGCAGAGCTTAGCTGAGTGCAGCAAATCATAAGGCAAAAATAATTGGCATAATTTATCTTGCAAAAATGATTGCTTAATTTCCTTTACATGTATTCAAACCCCAAATTTACTACACAGGAGGCAGTAACTCTATCCACGTGCCTACGTAGATATGTAGAATGGTCCTATACTTTTACATATACCTGTCAGCTTTGTTTGAGCAGTGCTAAGCACCATGCTGCAGCATGCAATCCCACTCAGCTATGCTTAAACTTGACCTTTGAATCATAAGTGAAATGCATCCAGTTTCTATTTTTTGATGTCTGGCACATGTAAATTGCTGTGCGCCACACAAACTTTAAAAAATAAAGATTATAAGAGTGAATATATTGCTATCAGGCACTTGGACAGTGCAGGAGATGTGTTACTCATCTACAGACACAGTTAGTGATATACTCCCTACACTGATTCTATACCACCTTCCCCGGCTCTCCCTCAGTAATGTGGCTTCATTAATATGCATGGCATGCTACCGAGGGGGTTCATCATGCACAATCACAGTACCTTCCATATAGGCTCTACACTATACCTACACAGATTTTATTAAATCTGGAGAGAGTGTTTTAAGCATAAGATTCTTTGAACTGTCAGAAATGATGCCAGGATGACTTCATATGTATGTAGACACATATATTAGAAACATACAGTTCTGTTTTACTCCAGTTTCCTGACTACTGCAAAAGCTATATTTCACACAGCATGTTATTGGAATTTTAAGATCTAATTCATACTGCTGTGAATTCTGTATATCAGTTTCAAACATCCTTCAGTTTCCTCACTGGGTTTATCCCTGTCATATCTGATGGACATTATAACTTGGATCCACTACCTGACCTCTGAAGATAGGTATGTTCATTTTATCTTTTCATGTCAGTTTCTTGTTTCATGATTTTATGCTAGCTTTTATCCTCACTGTCTAGCAGTCTTCATCCACCTCACACCAAATGACCAATTTATTCCCTTATCTCAGAGGCCTCTAGTGAGATATTATTTTGGCAGCCATTAGGGTATATTTGTGCTGCACTACACACCTGAGCATAACTTGATATACAGGGGATGGGGCATGCAAAGGGCTGTCCACATTGAATGCCCGTCAATTCCACAAGGGACCCACCAACCCTAAATATCAGGAAATAGTTCCACTATGTGACTGGAGTACAACCAACCATCTGCACTCCCAGTGAGAGACAAATGAACCAAGTGGTTTTACTTCTCTCCCTTCCTTCCTGGTGCCTTCAGTGCTGAGGCTGGTAATGGAACACCTGGCCATTTACATTATTGTAATGGTTCCATCCCATTGCACCACAGAGCCAAGCAAACTTCTTATTTTAGGTTACAGTTACTATTTGTTAAACAAACAAGCCATCAGTGTCTAGTACACAGGTGCATGTTGACTGACAAACCAGATGTCAAACTGGAGTTCATAAGAACAATGAATTAAATAGGTAATTCCCAAAAAATGGCACAGTAGAATCTAAAGAAGTGCTTTTTTTTTCAAGGAGGAAGAGTTTAACTTCTTCCTGAGGTTATATCACCTTGGGATTAATATATATTGTAGATAGTAATTGAGCCCACCTCATTTGGAATTAAAGTACCTACTTAGATCACAATAATCCATAATTTGATGAAATTCTGACTTGATGAGCTCATTTTAATGCATTACAATTCCCCAAATACATGATGAATCCTCAATGCTACCATGTTTATGTTATAATTTCCCAAAAATATAGCTCAAGACTGATGGCTACAATACACATTCTCTCAGTTTATATAAAACACACTACAAACTAAAACAAATAAAAAGGAAACATGTTTGCCATGGGGCAAGCCTTCTTGCACCCACTCCCCCTTACTTTCAGTCCAGGGTTACTTTAACTTGGAAGAAGAGCACTTGGCAACGCTCAGTGCATATCCCACCTCTGTTTTTGATGGAGGTATTTTGACAAAGAAAATACAAAACAGAATGGTATTCTAGTCCAGTTCATTGTTTATGTAAGAAACAAGTAACAACACATGATGAGCTACTCCCTCGAATAATAAAGCTCAAGCAACTATGATTTAGCAATCTGACAGTTTGTTCTTTATTGTTTCATTGCAGACTCCTAATCCCCATACCTGATTAGCAAGTGGAATAGACAAAAAAGCTGTTTCAACTAATATTCTGTTCCTAGAAAAGCCACAAATCTGAGACACTTTGTTTCACCTTAAGGATACGTCCACTGTGGTCCCAGAATCTGGACCCTATTGTTTTATCATCACTTTAACTACTTGAAACTTCAGTAGTCAGACACAAAACTCCATGAAAGATGTGAGAATTAAATTACACACTAGCTTCATTACATTTTTTACCTGCTGCAAGCAGATATCTCAAGATCCTTGGCATTAGAGTTACTTCCTTAGTCATGGAATTACAGTCATGGAATGGCATTAGGTTGTATTTTTATGTCTCATCTCTCTAGTCCTTCTCTATAACTGTCAATACCTGCCACTGTACAGTCTGACCATAAATTCCTGCTTTTCCAGTGACAGAATGTACATAGTTTTGCATTCAGTTTCAGATACTACACTCAGCTCTGTGCTCTGTACCATTTACTTCCTGCTGGTCTTGTCACATATCACAGAGTAGTAAATACTTTAGTACAGTCTTGGAAGATGCACATCTACCCCTTCAGACCCCCAGCTGTTTCACTTTTAAATTAATTGAACAAGAGTGTCCCTATATTACCGCTTTGTCATGCCTCCATTTCATCCACTTCCTCGGTTATCCATTCATCAGTCTGTATTGTTTACTATTACTTTGGCATTTTTTAACACATTTACTAATTATGTCATACCCATTAGATGCTAGATGCATTCACAATCGTTTTTAAGAAATTTAATCAAATTTTTTACTGATCTCTACATAGATTCCTACACTACTCCCCCCCCCCCCGATCACTGTATATTTAAATTTAATGAAACAGAATGGCTTTGTTTGACAAACCCTTCCCACTGTAAATCCATGTTGTTTTGGAAATGTTGCGCCAGTGATATCAGGTATCTCAAAGCTTTTTTCATAAAGGTTTTATTATCTCTCTAGTGAGATGAGGTCCACTGATTTAGTATTTCCCCAACTGTGGACATAATGTTCTATAGTATTTTCAGACTGGCTGTTGCAACTGTCAGTCACAAAACAGCATCAGGTTTCCTGCATATAGAGTGTTAGCTAATGTTATCAGTAGTGATGCAGAGTGATAAAAGGGAATATTCTCCAATGTGGTTTACAACATTAATGCATTGTTAAGTACTGTGACATATTACTATGCAAGATATCTTTAGTTTTCCCGACAAGTGGAATTCTACTTGGTTAGCTCATGGCAATATTTTCCCCTGGAGAGCACTGTGCTTTGGCTTGTAAGCACCCCCCCCACACACACACACATCTTCCACTTTCTCTCTTATTCCCTACTGTTAGCAAATAGTATCCATAACTGATCAATAATGTGTGTTTGCTCATTTAAACCGAGACCACAGTAGCCTACTGATACAAGATTATCCTGTTTTTCCACCTGAGAAATGGTTAAGAAATGACTTACAGTTTCAGAGCAGTCCTTGGTCAATTCTGACTGTTTCTTAAACACAAACTTGTCTTTGCTTTGGCTCATTAGCAGCAGTACAAAAGAACTGCCTGCTCACACCCTTGTTCTCCCCCTCCCCCTTCCCTGTTTATTACCTTAAGCCAATCCCAAAGTTAATAGATATTACCTGTGGCAGGCACCATTTTTAAAACTACAACCACCCTTTGTCACTATCATATGTTCATTTATCAATTTACTCTGTTACCTGATTGTTTCCAGCCCCCTCATAAGAGCAACTAACAGGCTCTCTACCCACTTTGCTTCCCACCCTGCCCCCTTTTCCCTCCCGCCCCCAGTGGTCTTACCTTTATTACACTCACAAACCCCTCCCATCTTTCCAATAGCCAACCACAGCGCTAACCCAACACTACCTCCTCCATTTTCCCACTACTATCACACCTCCTCAACTAACATGTTCAAGCATACCTTACCTATGCTCACTGTATGCCCTCTCCTTGCATATCTTACATCCTACCAAAGCTCCATCATTTCCCCACTCAACCACTACCACTGTACTACTGCTCACACCACCACTCATGTCTCACCCTCACTCAGCTCCCCTCCCTCCAACTCAAGAACCATCCCTGTGCACTGCCTACATATTCTACCAACTATATTACTCAAACATAAAGCATCCCTACAACTTAACATAGTAACCCTCCCACCATACCTATTACCCACAGAGCACAATCATAAAGTTTCCCTAATAAACAAACACATTCAAAAACTGAGAAAACTAATAACCTCATGCATATCAAAACTAGCCCTAAGTGGAAACATCCGCCCCAACCCTGGCCCTACCATCTCCAACCCCAATCCTCATAATCAGACTACAAACCACAACTTCTCCCATATCACAGCCAATAGAAAGCCAAGTGACTTCCTTCTACTAAGCCTAAATATTAGAAGTATATCCAACAAGGTGCATGAACTCCATGCCACTATAGACCTGTACTCCCCAGATATAGTCATCCTGACAGAAACCTGGCTAAAACCTCACATTACCAGTGAGCAAATACTCCCTACTGGTTACGGTATACTAAGAGTAGACCGGCTAAACAAGAAAGGAGGTGGTGTAGCTATAATATTTAAACAGCATCTAAACATCCAGATCTTAAAATCATCAGCTCCATAAATAGGCAATGAAGAAATAATACATACCAACCTCAAAATAAACTAAAACAAAACCATCAATATAATTGGATGCTACTTCTCACCTGGCCAAAACATTCCTCCACTAGAAAACCTCCTCAGCTGGTCTACCCACCATCTCCCCCAAGAAACTATAATTTTAGGTGATTTCAATATTGACTGGCAATCCTGTTCTGGCAACAATCCAACCCATCATATAAACCTTCATGGCTTCACCCAGCTAGTCCAGTCACCAACCAGGATAAATAAAAACTCCAGCAAGCACACTACCCTGGATTTAATACTAGTCAGTAAGAGCCCCCAGTCATATATAACAGGCTGCTTATCAGATAGCCTCAGTGATAACTCCCCAACATTCCTACTCAAAAAATACCTATACCAAGCTAAACCTGTCATCTACTGTCAAATACTTAAAAAAATAAACTTTAACCCACTCACATTCATCTCATCCCTCAAAGAATGTAACTGGCATCCCCTAAAGAAGCTCAGTCTTGATGACGCAGTTGAATTTTTTAATACTACCTTCCTGAGCATCCTTAATTACCATGCCCCCATAAGACTTTCCAGAACAAAAGCACAACCTTCCCCATGGCTACAGAAAACCACTAAGTCAGAAATGAAAAACAGGGATAAAGCCTGGGAGCACTGGCGCAAAACCAAAACCCCCTCAACTGGACAGAAATTCCTAGAACTACGCAATAGAGTTAAAAAGCTAAAAAAACAGGACAAATTCCAATACTACCAGTCTGCCCTAGACTCCTCCCAACACAGCCCCAAACAATTCTGGTCCTCCATAAACTCCATCCTCCAACCAGGTAAAGTCAGTACCCCTCCTCCTAACATCCCTCACTCCTCCGAAAATATTGCTACCTCATTCAACACACACTTCACACAAACCATAATATCACTAGCCAAACAACACAACCCCCCTCCCCTCCAACCCACACCTTCAAATAGTAATCTCCCCACTGCCTTCTCTTTTTCTCCTGTACCTACCTCCAACATAAAAAAAAAACTCTTAACTAAACTTAAGCCCACCAAATTAGCAGCAGACAACCTCCCAAGTGAATACCTACAAATCACAGCTGATGCTGTGGCCTACCCAGTATCCATCTTGATTAACTGATCTCTGTCAGAAAGTTACGTTTCCACACTGTGGAAAGTATCACATATAATTCCCCTCCACAAAGGCGGCCCCTCCTCAGAAGTAACCAATTACTGCCCCATAGCTATTCTCTCTCCACTCTCCAAAATACTAGAGCGATGCATACATTCTCAGGTCTCAGACTACCTCCTTACTAACAAGCTCCTTTCCAATACTCAACATGGTTTCTGACCAAACCATAGCACCACCACTGCCTTACTCACCTTTACTAACACTATCCTTCAGCATAAAAACAATGGCTATCTCTCCTCTGCTACTTTCCTAGACCTATCTAAAGCATTTGACATGGTCCCACACAAACAACTCATCTCTGTCCTCAATAACCTATCCTTCTCTCAATCAGTCACCAACTGGTTTCAGAGTTACCTATCTGACCACCAACAATCCGTTGTATGGCAGAATGACATATCTCCCCAACTACCTGTCTCCATAGGGGTTCCCCAAGGATCCATCCTTGGACACCTACTCTTCTCTGTTTTCACCAATAATCTAGCCTCTGCCACCAAACATGGCACACTCATACAATATGCAGATGACTCAATCATCATCTGCTCAGCCCAGTCCTTACCCAAACTGCAAAAAGTCACACAGTAAGCCTTTCCCTCTGTTGAAACTTGGTTATCAGATGCCCAATTATTACTCAACCCAAACAAAAATAAACTACTAATCTTCCAACCCACCAAACATACTCAAAACAACTCTCACTTTAACATCACAGCAAAAGACAGCACCACTATATACCCAACTGAACACACCAAATTGCTAGGAGTGGAAATAGACAATAAACTAAAATTTGACATTCACATATCCATGACCATAAAAAAAGTCCACAAAAAACTAGGAGCGTTATACAGAAATAAGCAACGTCTCTCCAAAGCAGCAAAGATTTCAACAGCAAATTCCCATCTCCACCCTACTTTATGCCTCTCCAATATATACCAACCTAAGGCAATGCAATCTAAACAAGCTAGAGACCTGCTACAACAAAATCACCAATTTCACCACAGGGGCATCCTACCATAGTCACCACTGTCTCTCACTTGCTGAACTGGCCTGGCTTGAACTCCCTCACCTCCTTCAATGGTATCAACTATCACTCTCCCACAAACTAGTAAACCATCCACTAAATGTCCCATCCCTCCAGAATCTACTTCAACCCTATCACACCACCAGACCACTAAGATCCAGCAACAAAAATCACTTGCGGATCACTAAAGCCAATAATTCTGCTGGTGAAGCACTATTCTCTTGCGCCATAGCCAAATTATGGTACTCCCTCCCACCCACAATTCCCTCCGTACCATCATTAACCCACTTCAAAACTTTACTAATAGCGCACCTAAAAACATGCTGGCTATGCCCTTGCAACTCCCACTCTAATATCACCCACCCCATCCAACCACTACCTTTCTTTCCACCCCACTAACTACCTTGATTATAGCAAGCTCAGATGCTCATAAGCCTAGTACTTATTATACAGCAGGAACTTCTTATTGTAACATTTGTTATGTACTTCGCAGATAAAGATTCTAGTTGTCTACTGATGTACTATGTTCTTTATCTGTGAATATGTTTGTAATTAACTATGTTAAATTGTTAATCGCTATGTAATCCAATGTAACTACTGTCTGTTTATTTTAACTGTGGAGCTTTTCTCCCCGGGCCTCCGTTGAAAATGGACCTATGTCCAGTCGGACACTCCTGGTCAACAAATGTAAATAAATAAAATAAATAAATAAATATTTTATATTCTTAAGCCACAGCACACACACACACACACACACACACACACACACACACACACACACACACACACACACACACACACACACACACACATGAATCACTAAAGTATACAACATCTCAAGGCTGGAAGGGTCGCATGATTGCCAGGGTAATGAACTGCATATAAAATGTGTTGTGCAGACCTGGGTTTGAACTTCCTTGTCGACATTTTTACATTTGCATATTTTCTGGCATTGAGAACAACAAATCGCCTTACCAGTATGAAACCGCTGGAACACTTCTAAAATGGGCATGTTATACTTTGTACATAATCTGTCAAAAAAAAAGGGAAAAGGCTTAAACTGGAAGATATGTAGGACTTGTTTTGAAACTAGCATCATGTGAACAAACACAAGCAGATTTTGGATCTTACTAATATAGCCATCTAGTTCTCCCAACATTCCAATAACCCATTTGCTCCTTCCATCATCTAGCACTCATATACTTTTTACTAATTTCATTATTTTATTTATTTATTTGTTTGACATTTGTTGACCGGGTTAGTCCAACTGAGCTGAAGCCCTTTTTCAGCGGAGGCCCAGGGAGAAATGCTCCACAGATTAAAGTAGGTACAAAGCTCAGATACAGTAACTTATAAAAAAACTCCAATACAGTAACTTATAAAAAGATTTAAAAAGATTTAACCTAATATGAGCACATGATTAACAAACCCAGAGATTAAATACATTCTAACATCAATAATGTGCGAGAACAGATAAGAGAGTAAGAACCAGTTTCAATCAATGGAATATAATAAGCTTGACATTTGATGGGACTGAGTCAATGTATGACTTATGAGTAGGGATAGAGGAGAGAAAGGGAGTTAGGTGAGGGGGGACAGCACGAGATAGTCAGTCAAGGATGATGGTTACAGCGGCAGATCCAAGTACTATTTAGATAGTTTTTGGTAGCAGTTTTGAAACTGTGTGGGTGATTGATATTTCTGATATCTGAAGGAAGTTTGTTCCAAGATTGGGATGGGGAGTAGCTGTAAAGTTTTTGTTCTATTCCAGTTTTAGGCTTGTATATTTGAAGAAGGTTTTTTTCAGTACTGCATAGGGACCTTGCAGGAGAGTAGAGCGAGACAACTGAGGCAATGTTTGGACAAAAGGAGGCTCGATACAAGATAGAATGAATTATTTGAAGCTGAGAGAGAAGCAGATGGTGGGGAAATTCTAGCTAGTTTAACTTTTTAAGAGCAAGGCAGTGGTGCGAGTGGTAGTAATGATCAGCAGCGAATCGAGCAGCTTTATTGTAGGTAGATGCTAGTTTTTTGAAGAGAGTAGTTGAAGGTTAGTGAGGATTTGTGAGCCACAGAATAGGCTGGGGAGAAGGTAGACATGGGATAGGGAGATTTTTACTTTATCGAATAAGAATCTTTTGTTCCTGTAAAGGATTTCCAGTTTTTGGTGGGTTTTCTTTATGTTGTTGAGGACATGCAGATCAAATTTGATATGGTTATCAATGATGACCCCTAGTAGTTTAGTGTGCAATTCCAAAGTGATGGGAGTGTTATTAAAGGGTGAGATTGCGAAGGAAGATTTAAGGTGGTTAATAGTTTTGGGACTGTCACTGAGGTATCTAGCAAACCAGGATATAGTGGAGGTGGAAAGGGTTAGTTCCGAGAGTTTGTTCAGGAGGTGGGAGACAGTGTCAAATACCTTAGAGAGTTTGAGAAATAGGCATGAGATAAGCTTGTTTTGATCTCTTGCTTGAGATATGGTGTTTACGAAGGAGATGAGGGCAGTGGAGGTGCTATGCTTAGGGCGGAAGCCATATTGTGTAGGGTTAAGTAGGTTTTCTTGTAAAAGGAAGTGAATGATCTGTTTCTCTAAACATTTCGCTAGAATTTTAGAAAGAGGGGATATGATTGCAATAGGCCTGAAGTTGGCAAGCTCTGATGAGTTACCTCCCTTGTGTATAGGTAAGGTGTAGAATTGTTTCCAAATTTTGGGTACTTTGGCCTCAGTAATGGAATGGTTGATAAATATGGAGATGTGGAGGGCAACGGAATTGGCAGCTTTTTGGAGAAAGAGTGGGATAGATTTTCAACAGATGGGGAGCAAGGTTTAAGCTTTAGAAGCGGGGATTTAATGCAGTTAGTAGATAAGTTTTTTAAATAAAAAGACTTAGAGAGGATGGAGAGTATAGGAGGTGCTTGGGGGGTTAGCATTTGAGTAGGAGTTTGTTTGGAGTATTAATTTGCTGATAGTGTCAATGAAATAAGAATTTAAATTAGTAGCAGTTTCAAGGGTTATACTATCAGGGTAAGGTTGGGGGGAAGAGTGGTTACCTGGATGTAGAATTTGGTTAATGGCATGCCAGAATATCTTTGGGTTAGTTAAGTGTGTAGTTTGAGGGTTTTACAGAATACATTATTGTCATTATACATGAATTTCTTGGTAAGGTTGCAAAGTTCTTTATATTGTTTAATGTGTCAGAGGATTTTTGTTTTGGACCAAGACCTCAAAGCCTTGCCTCTTTTTTTGTATTAAGGAGTTGGTGGAGGGTTCAAGCCAGGGAATTATAATATATTTTACTCTAACAGTTTGTAAGGGAGCAATGGATTTGAGTATGTTAAGGAATATGGAATTGAATTTTAGTACAGCATTATCTAGGGGTAGGTATCTAAGGAATGACTAGTTAATGGCTGTGAGATGGCTGTTAAACTTGTCAGATTCAAAAGTGGACAGTTTGAGGCAAGTTATGAACTTATGTGGTCTAGCATAATGAGGTGAGAATTTGAGGACTTTGACTAGACAGCGGTCACTAAGCGCATCAGACAGTGTTTCTGGGAAATGATATTTATGGGGGTGAGAGACAAGTATCCAGTGAACAAGAGACGAAGAATTAGTAGATTTATTGGTGTGTGTAGGTTCAAAGGGTAGTACTAAGCTAACTGCCCTTGTGAGTCATTTTAAGCTTAGCCAATTATCCCTTGTGAGACTTGAATCCTGCACCTTGTGTTTGTAAGGCAAACACCTTAACCATTAGGCCACCCTCCCAACCCTAGGAGGAGGAGTGGAGATTAATTGGGAAAAGCCATGTAGATCGATGAAGGAGCTAGGAGTATTTGAGGAGAGGGATAGCCAATTTATATTGATGTCACCTAAGACTGTAGTTTTATTAGGTAAGTGTTGAGTAAGCTAGGAGAGAATATTTTCTAGTACAGGAATATTGTCACCAGGGGGCATGTAAATTGCAGCTATGGTGATTGTGTTGTGGGTATTGGGTTTGCAGTTTGTAAATAGCAGTTTGGCTGATGGAGCAGAGGGGGTGGTGATAGCAAGGGGGGTTACTATAAGGTGGTTAGAGAGCATGATAGTGACTCCTCCACCTTTTGCCTGGGGTCCATCAAGTCATAAGATGTTGTATCCTGGGGGTAAAAAGTCTTTGTCAGGAATGTGGAGTTTCAGCCAAGTTTCACATAAAGTTATGATATCAGGAGAGTGAAGGAACATCCAGGCATGGAATTCACTGACTTTGTTGACTATACTTCTGATCTTCATGGAATACAGAGTAAGATGTTTTGTGGGAATGTTAGGCTGAGGAGAGGTAGGGTACTTGGGCATGGAGGCAAAGACAGAGGGGGTGTCGGGTCCAGAGTTAGAATGAATGTCTCCAGAGTGAAACAGGATAGAGTGAGTGAGAAAAGAGTTGTGAGGAGGGAGGAGAAGGCAATAATAGTTCACCTTGCTTTTAGGGGAGAATGAGGAACAAGGGGGAATTTTGATTCTAAGAAAATGGAGAGTTATAGAAGAGGTAGATAAGGCTATCAGAAATGAGTGTAGGAATTATGGACTTACTAAAAGATAGATAGAGGTTGGTGATGGGTTGTGGGGTTTCAACTGAGTATTTATAGGAAGAGAAGTTATATAGGAGAATTAGGGTAGAGGTAGAGAGAGGGGATAGAAACAGGTGGAGAATTAGCATGGTGGTGAATGGAATCGGTGGGGTGGAAGTAGGTCATGCGATAGGTGAAGTGGTATTGTCTGGATAGAAACAGAGAGAATAATAGCAACTAGTGATTGTTAGAGAGGTGGGGTTGATAGTGAGATGCTATCTTTAAAGAGATGTTGTTAGAGATATAGGTTGTAAGCCAGGAATAGCAGAAGTATATACTGTATTAGTGTAGCTAAGGTGAAGGTGTTGAGAATGGCCATGCAGTGCTTCTGGTTCAGTGGGAAAAGAAGGATAGTTCAGGAAAGATTGGTGATTAGAGGTAATAGCAGTAGAAGTGGAAAAAGGGAGTAGGGGTTAAATGACTCAGAAGGGGGTGGTCAGAAAGGGGAAGAGAATTTGTAGAGTGATAGGTCTTATCTATTACATTGAGCAAGAACTGGAAATAGAATCTGGGATCTGGCTGGCCATCAGATACAGCTGGCTTAAATTTTTTTTTAAATTCCCTATTCTGAGCGTTTATATCACGTTATCAAAAGATGAAAATAGAGAACGCTATTTCATCGAACCTAAAATATCTAAACCACATAATATCGAACATTCAGAACATTGCTATTCTGAAACACATACACACAACACAAGCACACCTAAAAAACATCAATACACACACATACACTTATAATCCTACAACTAACCCTACACTAAACTATATATACACTACTATCTATCCACTTACCTTAACCCAAACCCTAACCCTAAGATCCGTCACTATCGCACACTCACCTAACCCACGCCCTAACCCTAACTCACTTAACCCGCCCCTAACCCTAATTCACGTAACCCATGCCCTAACCCTAACTCACCTAACCCGCATCCTAATCCTAACAACCACACAATTGCACACTTACCTGAACCCGACCTGTAAATTTTCACCACAGCGCTGAAAATAGCCACAGAACTGGCCAACCGAATTCTTTCCCTAGGAAAGAATTTGGTGTTCTGCAGCTTCGCTATTTTTAGCGTTCACTCAAAACGGGTCGATATTAGAACATTCAAAGTTTTAAAACTTTGATATTCTGATATAGACCCTATTCTGATTATCTACTTCTGCTGGCTAGCAAGCCCAGTGCAATATTTGACACGCAGGTCCACAGCCTAGGTATTTACTTACACACAGACATATCTCAGCTAGAGTGCTGCGCATTCCTTGGCAAGCATAGTGATTTCTGTCACACCCTGCATACTGTGTATCATTAACCAGAAGATGTTCAAGGTTTAGGACCTAACCAAAGTTTAGGACCTAACTTCAGGGTGGCCAGTCCCATAATATTTGCTCAGTTTATCCCTTCTCAGTTGTTTCCTGCAGCCTCTAGGTCCAGTACTCAAACTTAGATCATATGGCTCACAGTTAAGGCCATACTTCTGTGAACATATCAACCAAAATGTAAATAGACATCTTGCAGGGTAAGACCAGCAGCTGGAATGTTAGTGACAGAGGCATTCCAAACTTTGCCATACCCTGCATTCATAAACTTTTTTGTCATTCTGTTTTTTTTTCCTTGCAGCAAAATGCATATGACATGATGAATGCCAATCAGTAGGATGTAAAGACTCAGTGTTCCATCAGTCCTTCTCCTGAGCAGTGCAGCTAAACTGCAGAGTAATATTGTGCTGAGCTAATCACCTATGTCCTGTTTTGAATCTACTGATTTGGGCTGACTCCATTTTGTGCTTTCACCCTAGTTAAGGCAGGGAAAAGAGAACTTTCAAATATATCTTGGTAATCTTGATTCTTCAATTTTTTTTCAATCAGGGAAATGTCCCAGAACTACAGCATGCTTGTCCCAGAAGTACAGCATGCCTGTGATGGCTTACTTTATTAAGGGTCCAAATGACATGTATTTCCCTTTTGACCCAGGTTAGAATACTTTGATGCATTTCTACTACATGGAGAACTTAGCTCTTCTGCTGATCTGCCTAGGATCTATGAATTTTATAATACATTGTTGAAGGAATAAGGAAATACTGAACACATCTTTTTTGTCTGAACCATATTATCATAGGACAAGGGAGAGAAGGCCACTAGAAATTGCTGCACAGTATTTGTATATTTAAAGAGAACAAATATGAGCAATGTATATGATGTTAGCCTTGTTCTAGTGTCTAGAAGATTCTACTTTTAGACAAAACAGAGCATTTTAAATATCCTGTAACACCCGTGAAACCTCATCAAAGAAGGAATATCTGAAAAGCCATCCAAACATGATTACCAGCTACTTTGGCAAGAAAATTACTTAATTACTGACAAACAAATAAACCAGTAGAGTCATCAGTCAAATTAATTAGGCAACCATCCAGCAGAAACAGTTAATTGATATATAATATTCTTCGCTTTCCATTGCTCTTTTAAGGTGACTTGAGAGCAGATATTATGGCAGCAAGGCAGCCTAAGAATGTAACGTAAGGAAATAATTAAAATTTAAGGATGTTAAATTTAGAATGATATAAGTTTATCTTGCAAAAATTTTCCACACAAACAGCCTAATAATGAAGCTATTCTTTTGTAGTTCCAGGGTTAAATAATTTCAATCTGGTAATGAAAAATAATTCACAAACAGCTGCTCTGAGAAAAGGCAAAATAAACAGCGAGACCAAATGATTAGTTGCATCTACATCTAGACAGCTGTAGAAGTTAGTTCTGTATTGTTTGTATGTATTGCACTTCTAGGAAATGATTCCAGGTCCCAAACAGTTCCAGGCATTTATATTTGGGGGCGGAAGATTGTAACACCAGTAAAGAGGTGCTACCATTATTCCATAGGATTTCTGAATAAAAATCATCTGGCACGGATCTTAGATTTAAAGTTTTATATTGATTTAGTCTGTATTCTAATGTGGAAGCATTTATAACCACATTTGCTGGAGTTAGATTTAATAAGACACATGAAAGGGCTGAAAACATCAGACACAATTCTATTATTATTATTGTTGTTGTTATTATTATATGATTCTTGGCCCTTTTTTCTGATGACTATCAAACCATTCTTCTTAGACTCTCTAATCATTCCGTTGATCCACATCAGCTGGCTTGGAGACTAAAGCTGACTTAACATTCATTGGGTGTCAGGGGCAGGAGCCGCCATGACAGTTGCATTGGTCAGTCCAGTCCCCATTTCACTGCAGATATTTGTTTGATGCCTTATCATATGTCATGCTCATTGAAATAGCCTGAGATTTTGGTACATGTTAAATGAGAGTCCTCTTAATGTGCCTCTCAAGTCCTTGACTTAGAATGTGTGGTTCCAAGAGGACTGAGATGGATTCTTTCATTGCAGAGAAATGTCACATTCCCAAATGTTCTTCACAGTCTCTCAGTAACTCAATCCCTTGTACTGTAGATAGCTTATTTTTCCAGTAGTTGAACTCTCTTTTCCTCATTTTCTTTACACAGTTGTCTCTCAGCAAGGGTAACACTTCACACACTGAAGATTTGCTCATCGGTTTCTTGTGCAATGTGGGTATCTCCTTAGTCTAGTTCAATGCTCTTCTCTGGCCCTTGCCTTCAGAGAATTAGTCTTCACATAGACAACTATATGAGGCGGCCTTTTCCTGATATGACCTACTTTGCTACTATTAGATCATTGTTGACAGTGGTTAATCCAGAAACCATGTTTACTTGTGCCTGTGCCTCATTTTCTGTCTGGCCATCCACCTAATTTCTCAAACAAGCAAGTCTCCCATTAACAGTGCCTTCATTTCCAATTGCCTAAGCCAGTGTATCCACTGTTCCACTCCATTATGTCTCCAAGCCTACTGATCAGCTATGTCACTCTTCCTGATTGCGGATCCTCTTTGATTTCCCTTCTGCCTCCTTTCTGGATGTGTGCTCCTCCATTTCTATACATTTTCAACCTTATTTCCCTCTGGTGAAGCCTTCTTCCTTTTTACTTCTTGTTCTGCCTTCATTTCTTCTGTCATCATCTCCTACCTACTGTGCCTCCTTGACAAATTGTTCTTTATCATTTCTTTACCATTCATTTCCATCCATTTCCAGTTTCTTTTCCACACCCACTTCCTACTTGTCTTCATCTCACCATTCACCTGTTATGTCTTCCTCCACATTATTTCTGTTATCCCTACTCCTATGAAAAATTTTACTCATCTTCTGCTTCTTCTTCTGTCTTACATCTATCCACCCATTGCCATCATAGTTAACTCATAATCTCTCCTTCTCACCTTCATCCTCTTGCCTAATTTGTCAGCCTTCTCCAGCTGCCAAATTCTCCAATGAAGCTCTCTATTCTCTTTGAAACTTCACTTTCCTACTGCTCCCTACTCATAGGTTAATAGGCAAGTACTAGGCTAGCTGCCTTGTAGGCCGCTTTAAACCTAGAAAAGTTTCTATTTTTGTACTCTAAATAACCTATCCCATTTGATAACAGATTGCCTTACCCATCCCGTATATTACCACTAATGAGAATAACTGGGATCATACAACAGATAACTTGAGGAAACCCATGCATAAGATAAAGCATTTAGGAGCTGCATCTGTCCATTAGTATTACAGGAGTCAGTCCTGCAGTACATTTTCTGTTTTCCATCCATAGATGTAAGTTGCACTTGAAAATGGATAGGGATGAACATTACTTTATGTGGAAGGGGAGTCTGTTCCACAGCAGTAGTATCCTCTGTGAAATATAATTGTCCCTCCAAACTTTTCTGTTGATATCGCAGAAGATGTTTAGATCCCAGGACTGAGTACTTCTGATGCCATTTGACTTGCTGATGTGCAGTAAATCCAGCAGTAATGGGTCAGAAGATGCCTTGTATGCTAGACACAGGTCACCTTTTAGCATTCTGTAGGATACCGAATATAGTGACATGCAGGACATGTTATTTAGGCCATGTATCTTTTTAGTAAGATATCTCTGTGAGCACTCATAGGATCATAGGACATCACTAGGCTAACGGCTCTAGGGTCTTTGCAAGTCTAGCCAAGTGCTGACATTTTTTCCCATGATTAGCACCTATTACCCCTATCCAAGAGAGACACAGGTGGAACTCCCAGGGTTAATTTACAGATACCCATCCAATCATCTAGATTATGCTTGAAGAGGGCCAAGGAGGTGCTCTGCTTGAAATGAAATGGGGTCTGTTCCACAGATGCAGTAACCTATGGAGACAAATCTGTCCCTCCAGCAGGTTGTATTAATGTCACATACCAGGTTAAAGTCTTTAGAGCAAGTAACCCGTGAGCCATTAAACTTCCGGATGTGCACAATTCCAATAAAGCAGAGTCAGAGATTGCCTTATATGCAAGGCAGATATTGCCTCTGAGTAGTCTGTATGAAATGGAATAAAGTGACAATGATTTCAGCTGATCCTCATAGGACAGATGCTGAATACCTTGAATTTTCTTTGTGAGGAACTTTTGTGGTCTCTCTAATTGCTGCAGGTGCCTAGAAAGGTACATACCAAAAGGGGTGTTGTACTCAATTATTGGCCTGATGAGGGAAGAGTACAGGGAGTTTCTTAAGCTACAGGAGACATTTTTAAAATCCCCTTGGTGCAGCTGTTTGTCTCGTTGGGTGGAGTGCCCATACCTAAGGTTATTTTTCATATTATTTGTTTCTTTTCATTTGGACGATTTATTGATGTTGATTTGCACCGTTGTAAGGAGTAATGAAGGTAGACATGTTATATTTTAATAGATACAGTATTTGCAGTACCTCTATGTGCTCTTGAAGCTATTTACCTAACCTTAGCATTAACGTGGCCCAGGCACTGTACTTACTAGAGTTAGATTTGTTAGAGCTGTGTTGCTGGTGTAGAGCATTGTTATTGTTGGAATATTATTTTTTGCTGCTCACTTTATTATTGCATTTTTAAAAGAACTTGCCCAGACATTAGTGTGTACTTTTCCACAGCTATTGGTTTAGAATGTGTGTTATACCACGTGACATATCTATAATGTAATTTGTAGCAATTTGTATCACTATTCCTACATCTGTTTTTAAAAATCTTAGCAGTCCATGTTGCACTTCTCTCCTTATAACAAGTGCAGCATTGTGCTGACTAATATGTGCTTATTCTGTACATGTTATCTTTGGTTTACACCCACTGATATATTTGCAACTGCATTAATCTATTGAGCATGTTAGCTGCCAGAACTTGTCTTAGATGTTACATCATCACAAACTGAGGCTTTTAATTATCTGTACATAGATTACCTAGTTATTATTTTTTCCCACTCCTCTATTAGCACCTTTGTATCTATTGCATTTTTTTCTTATTAACAAATGCAGTATATTGTGTCAATATTACTTAGTTTTCTTCCCAGCTCCCTCTTTTAAACTACTTTTCCCTGGATCTCCTCCAAGCTCAAACTAGTGGCCTGTGGCGCTCTTTAACAGAACTGGGCAACCTCAGGATCAGTGTTGTTTTCAAAAGATACAGAAAGTATGTTTTATCCTCTGAACAAAATTGTTAATTGCTAGCCCTTGCTTAATTCTATTTCTTTTAAACTAAAGCATTCCACCGCAGACATTAGCTGCCCCTCCTCCATCCCTGCTGTTTTTCTACTATTACTAAACCCTTTCTGCTATAAATTCTGGTCTTTCTAAATCCCACATACTCCTGGTAAAAGTGGTTTATTTTATTTCATAAGAAGGGTATGCAAAACAAGTAAGTCCAAAGTAGCTACTGCTTTCCCTGATTGTTTTGGGATGTTAGTTGCCCCCTCCCCCATCCTGTGCTTCCTAACAGCAGTCTTCCTTTATATGCTGTTTAACTATTTGAAAGCCATGCTGTTTTCCTACTACTACTAAACCCTTTCTCTTATAAAATTTTATTTTCCTAAATCCCACATACTCCTTGGTAAAAGTGGTTTATTTTATTTCAATAAGAAAGGCATGCAAAACAAGTAAGTCCAAAGTACCTACTGCCTTTCCTGATTGTTTCTGTAGACTTGCACATCTGTGAAATCAGGGCCAGCTCTTTTCATCATACTATTGGCTATCCATCACTGTTCTGGTCTATTCAGTCCTCCCCTCCTCCACAAGACCAATTATAGCCTAATCTAGCTTTCTTAAGCTACAGCAGCCATTTTTAAAATTCCCTTCATGTAACTGCCTGTCTCATTGGTTGGTGTGCCCATACCTAAGGTTATTTTTCACAAACCTAATGTTCTTTTACAAACAACTCTCAGTGCCATATTGTTTTTGTTATGCATGCACCACAACTTAGAGAGTGAAATAATGTGTTTCAAACTAAAAAAAATAAGCAAGCATTACTATATACCTGATAAAAAAGTGTAGGGCGCCCCTGACTTAATAGCTTAATTCTGTGCAGAACGTGTCTTTGTTATTATTCTATACCTCAACAATGGTTCTGCATTCCTCCAAACCGGTTTAAGGTGGCTGATAATTTTTTGTACACTGCATGCACAACGGAAACTTGCACTTGCCCACTCAATTTGCCCTTGCTCCACTTGGGCTCATTCTGCTCCCCTACCCTACCCCCATTCCCACCCATCTCCACATCACTTACATTTATTCTAACCAAACCACAGACCTCCATACATCCTCAACCTATCACTGTCCTCCACATCACAAGTCACTAACTAATCAGCTCCTCCCAACTCATAATTGTGTATTATCATCCCAACCCCTATGTAGTCCTTCCCCAGCTTCTCAAAGCTTCAACTGCATCCTTTTCTCATCACCTCACTACTCATACCACCACTCTCTCCTCCAATAACCCCCTCCTAAAACCCAATATTCAGATATGTTTCTCTTACACATACTATTCATCCCATTTCTATTAACTGCTCTCTCCCTAGCAACACCTAACAACCCACCCATAATCAACTTAAAATCCCCCACCTACCCTTTAACAAACCCACCTCTATCTGACCTCTCTGACTTTGACATAGCACCTCACATCTACAACTCCACAAATATAGAGCTATTCCCTTATAGATACATCCACCATGCTAACCCCTCATTAATACCACTAAAACAACCACCTATACTCCCCAAAGATTCCCCCAAGTACAAGTAAAAATAATTCCCATAATCTACTTAAAATCCCCTACCTACCCTTTAACAAATCCACCTCTGTCTGACCTCTCTGACTTTCACATAGCACCCCACATCTACAAATCCACAAGTATTGAACTATTCCCATATTGATGCCACCACAATGCTACCCCCTCATTAATGCAACTAAAACAACCACATATACCCCCAAAGATTCCCCAAAGTACAAGTAAAAAAATTATCTTCATTTATGTGGAGACATACATCCCAACCCTGGCCCTACTCTCACCCAACAAAACACAGCCATCACAAACAATTCCCCCAAACCAACAATAAATCAAACCTCATCTTTACTATCCAACATATCCAAAAAAATCTCTGACATCTTCCTCATAAATATAAACCTCAGAAGTCTCTTAAACAAAATACATGAACTCCATGCCACCTTGTCACTATACATTCCTGACATTGCCGTACTAACTGAAACCTGGCTTAAACCACACATAAACAATAATGAAATTGTACCCCTGGCTACAATATTCTCAGACAAGACAGGACAACAAAATGAGGTGGAGGAGTAGCAATTCTATATAAAGACACTCTTAATTTTGAAAAACTGCAGGCAGACATACCAGATATTGATAACACAGAACTCTTAGCATCATGTCTAAAAATCAGTAACAGCAAACATATCATCTTACTAGCTGTATGCATACCACCAAATAACAATTCCTCCACAAGAGAAAATCTTCTCTTGTGGGCTTCAGCCACATTTAGCCAAGAAACTATAATAGTTGGTGATTTCAATACTGATTGCAAATCTATTATTTATTTATTTTATTTAAGTTGATGACCGGGGAAGTCCACTGGGCCAAGAAGAGCCTGTTTTCAGTGGAGGCCTGGGGAGGAAAGCTCCACAATAGTTGCAAGCTACATTTCACATGTTACAAAAGGACATAGTTCATACAGCTAATTAAACATTTACAGATAAGCTCCATGATATTTGCCAATGGCTTGTCACAATGTTACAAAAATGAAAAGACATAATTCAATACATACATTTCAACATTTACATAAAGTGAATATTTTTGTTATAAACTCAATTGCAAGTTTAACATTTCAAAATATATAGCTACTAGTCATTAGTAGGTTAGGAAAATATTATGCATGGAGAGGGTAATAGTATAATTGAGATTGGAGAATATAGTACTACAGAAATTAGAGAGAAAATTCGTTTTTGGTAGTGGAGGGATTGTTTTGGGTGGGATGAAGTAATAGTAGAGGTAGTTGGATGAGTCAGTGCAAGGTGGAATGAGAGGGGAGGAGTTTAAGTTGGAGTGTGGCAAGGGCATTCCCATTTGGAAGGAAGATGAGAGAAAAGCTGAGATTTGAAATTTGTATGGTTAGGTAGGTTGCATATGTGTGCGGGGAGAGAGTTCCACTGTTTAGTTAAGGAGTGGGACAGTAGTAGATGGCCATGAGGTTGTGCAGGTTTGTGGACCTGAAGAAGATTCTGGTTTCTGGATCTGAGTGAATGGTTGGGAATATAAGGTTTTAAGGAAGTAGCGAGAGCTGGGCAGTTGGCAGGTTTAAAAATGAGCTTGTGGGCAATGGTGAGTTGTAGGTAACTGAGGTAGTTGGGTAGTTCAAGCCAGCTGAGGGTGAGGAGGGAGTGGCAATGGTGGGATGAGTTTTTTGTATTGGTTGCAAATTTGGAAATCTTGTGGTAGCAGGATTCAAGTTTGGACCAAAGGCCAAGATGGAGACTGGTGAAAAGAGGGGCACAATACATAAGGGAGTTGGATGCAAGAGTTTGATGGGTAGCGGGGCTTAGGAAGCAGTTGTGCCTGTAGAGGAGAACTAGCTTTTGGTGGGTTTTCTTGATTGCGGAGTGAATGTGGGTGTCAAATTTTAGTTCTTCATCAATAATGATGCCAAGAAGCTTGGTGTTGGGAAGGATTTCAAGGAGGGTGTTGTTTTGGCTCTATATGGTGAATATGGATTTGTCAATGGTGTTTTTGGTAGGGGAAAAAACATTAGTTTGGTTTTATTTGCATTTAGTGCCAGATGGTTAGACTGCATCCAGGTTTCTGTTTTGGAGAAGGCTAGTTGGGTTTTTGCTAAAAGTTCAGAGGGGGAGAAGACTGAGCAAATGATGGCTGAGTCATCTGCATAGTCGATGATTGATGAGTTTGGGATGGATTGGTGAAAGTTGTTAATGAATAGGTTGAAGAGAAGAGGGCCAAGAACAGAACTTTGTGGGATACCTGTGGGTGTGGGAAGGAAAGGGGAGGTTGAAGTTTCCCATTGGACAGCTTGTTGGTGGTTGGATAAGTAGCTGGAAAACCAGGCGATGGTGGTGGGAAAGATGTGTAGGGTGGGGAGTTGGGATATAAGTAGAGTGTGCGAGATGGTGTCAAAGGCATTTGACAGATCTAGGAATAGTGTGGATACAAACTTGCCTGAGTCTCATTCAAGGTTCATGGTTTCAAGAAAATAAAAAAGGGCAGTCATGGTGCTGTGGCTGGGGTGCTTGTATTGTTTTCTCTAGTATTTTAGAAAGAGGAGAAAGGATGGTAATAGGCCTGAAGTTGGTGGTATCAGTATTTTTGCCACCTTTGTGGAGGGGGATTATATATGCATGGTGCCAGATAGAAGGGACATATGATCCTTGTATGGATCTATTTATAAGAATAGAAATGGGATAGGCAATGCTGTCTGCAGATTGAGGAAGGTGGGTAGAAAGTTGTTGGGTGCATTGCAACAGGGTTTTAGTTTGAGGAGAAGTCTTTTTATAGTGCTTGTGGGGATGGGCTTGAGGTAGAAGGATGTGGAGGAAGGTGGTGATTGGGGTGGTGGTTGGGGCAGGAGGGGGTGGTGGTGGAGGAGGGGGGTGGGAAGGAGGCTGATAGTTTAGCTTTGCAGTCTTTGAAGAATTAGTTGAACTGGCTGGCTGTTTCAAGGTTGGATAGGTTGGGATCTGAGCAGGAGTTTTTTTTGTTGCCAGGATGCAGCATGGATGAAATGGAGTCCAATAATTTTTTGGGATTTGTTAAGTTCAAGGACTGAAGTTTGGAGTAGTGGGCTTTGTCATCTAATTATTATTTTTTTGTGGAGTTTCATAGTTGCTTATACTCTAGGAGGGTGTTAGGGTTTTTATGTTTTTGATATTGTTTCCATTTTTTGTCCCTTTGGTGCAAGGATAGTTTAGTATCTTTTGATAACCATGGGCAGGGATTGGTTTTGATGCAATTGGTTCAAGGGGTGGGGGGTTTGCTGAATGAGAGAGGTTAGGAATAAGTTGTTAAAGTAGGAAATGACATCATCTAGAGGAAGGATTTTTAGAGGGGGACCAGTCAGTGTCCTTTAAGCATTCAGAGAAAGTTAGAGTGTTGAATGAGGAGAGGTTGCAAGTTTGGATGTCGTGGTGTTGATTATGTAGTGGAGATGGGAGATGGTCAGCGAAGGCTGGTAGGTGATCACTGAGAGGATAAGGTAATGCTCTGGCTTTGGTGATAAGGTTTGGGTGAGTTATTAGGATCCAGTCAATGATGGTACCAGAGGTACCATCTTTATTTGGTCTGGTTGGAGATTTTATTAGTTGGGAGACGTTCCACAGGTTGATTGTGTGGGATGGGGCTTCAGAGTTAATAGTATTCCAGTTGATGTTGGTATCACTGCGTATATAAGTTTCATTTTTTTATACTGGAGGAGAATCAGGACAGGATGTTTTCAACAGGTTTGATATTATCACCAGGGGGAATATAGAGGGCAGCTATACATATGGACTTGTTGTTGTTTATTTTTAGTAAACCTAATAATTTTAACATTGGCAAAGGTTGGTATTTTATTGGAATAGGGAGTTATGGTATGAGAGGTGGGGTAGATTATTGCTACTTCACCTCCTTTTTTGTGGGCTCTGTCATTGCGAATGATTTGGAAACCTGGTGGTGGGATTTCACTATCTTTTATATAGGTTTTCAACCAGGTTTCAGAAACAGTGGTAATGTGGTCCATATCACATGCACCTATTGGTTGAACCATTATGTTCAAAGTTACATAACTTTGACTACCTAAAAATAAAAACACAATGGACAATAAAAATAAGCTGTTGTAAGCAAGCCCCCCTGCACCCACCACGTGTAGGGCTGCACCCCCCCACACCACCCGCTACTTAAATATACCAATTCTGAGATCGTACCACATTGAAGTGAATGAAAACCTCCACCTATGGAGATTTCCATCCACATGCTCGAACTTTTACAAATTTGAACATATGTGGTTCAAACTTGTCAAAGTTTGATGATGTGATAGGAACACCGGTAATGTCAGGGTGGTTATGGGACAGCCAGGCATGGAGGTTAGGGATTTTGTTTTTTTGGCTTTGTGCATTAAGTGTTGTAAGGTGAATGGACTTTGAGTTTGTGGATTGAGTGGAGGGTTTGGTGAGATTGATGTTAGGGATGGGTCTGGGGTTGGGGTGGATGTCGCCGGCTAGTGAGAGAGAGATGTGGTAGAGTAGAAGAGTGAGGCAGTGTGTTGGGCAAGGGTAGCTTGGCTTGTGTGAGAGTAGTGATTTTCTGGTACCACATTTAAGAGGGGAGTACAGGGGGTTGGGTTGGGAGCAGTTTTGGTTTGAAAAAATAGATTGGATTAGAGGTAAAGAATTCATGTGAGCTGGATGAGTAGGATGGGAAGTGAAGTTGATGGTAAGATGTAGTGGAGTGTGTGTGAGAGTTATGACAAGGGTTGGGAAAAAGTGTGAGATAGGTAATAGAAGCGAGAGAGATTAGTAGGGCAAATTGGGTTATAGGGACAGATGTTATGTAGAGCATTGTAGGAGGGGTGTTTGTTTGGGGTGATGTAGATCTACAGGTTTGTGGGGTTTGGCTGAGGTGTATTGTGATTGGAGAGGTGTTTTGTGGTGGGGAGTCAGGGGATGTATAAAAGTACAGGTAGTGGGGGTGGGTGAGATTTGGGGGCACGGTAGGGGAGCGGAGTGAGCCCAAAGGGTGAACGGAGTGGTTTACACCTTCTGGGAGGAGCAGCAGTCACCAAACAGAAAACAATCAGTGAGAAGGTTAGCAACTACAGAAATAGGGCAGCCTATTGTTTTAGTTTGAATGTTACCTTTTTGTTTGTTAGATAGATAGATACTTGTCAGATACCCCTCATATCATATCAACCTACATGGTTTCACCCAGTTGATTCATTCACCCATGATAATTGACAAAACCAGCAACAAACAATCCATTCTCTACTGGACCCTGACTAACAAACCCTCTCTAATCCATCTTTCAAGTTGTCTACCTGACAGCCAAAGTTAATATCTACTAACCTTGTTTCTAAGACAGCATAGCTCACCCACAAAACCAAAATCATATAAACAAATACATAATACAAAAAAATTTTGTATAAACGAAACAAAATTATCCAAACACACCTTTAAACAAATACTACTAAGCTGTAATTAAAATTTATTTGTTTATATGATTTTGGTTTTGTGGGTGAGCTATGCTGTCTTAGAAACAAGGTACCTAAAATCTTGTAAACCTCCTATGTAATCCCACTCCACAAAGGAGGCTTCACACTAGAACTATCTAATTATAGGCCAATATCTATACTATCCCCTCTGTCTAAAATCTTAGAAAAGTGCATTCATTCTCAGCTGATGTAACACCTGCTATCTAATAAGCTTCTTTCCCCATGCACAACACACATTTTGATCAGGCCAATGTACCACTACAGCACTCCTCAGATTTACTAGTACTATCAACCAACTAAAAATCAATAGCCAAATGGTTGCCTCAGTATTTCTCAACATGTCAAAGGCATTTGACACAGTTCCCATGAATAACTCTTGCATGCACGTGCATCACTTAACATATCTAAAAACACTCGCATTTAGTTCCAGAATTACCCATCTGACCATTATCAATCAGTCAAATGGCAAGATGACCTCTCCTTCCCACTTCTCATTACTGTAGGTGTTCCACAAGGCTCAATTCTTGAGCCTTTGCTCTTCACAGTTCTGACCAATAACCTACACAAAGTTACTAACCTTGCTTACATCATACAATATGCAGATGACTCCACTGTCATCTGCACCGCACCTACCCTAAAACAACAGCAAGACAATACTCAAAAATGTTTTACTGCCATCGAGTCTTTCATCGAAATATACGATCTCATCCGTAGTCTCAACAAAACCAAACTAACGCTGTTCCCTAACCAATGTCTACCACCATGACTTTACAATCATTTCATCCAATCACACTCTAATCAAATCCACCTCAGAAACGAAGCTACTAGGTATCATTCTAGATGATAAGTTAAACTATGACAAATATATATCTCATGCTATCAAAAAGGCCCACATTAAATTGGGTTCCCTTTACAGAATAAAACCTTTCTTAAAGTATTCCAGACAAGCTATTGCCATGACCCACCTACTATCCACTTTACTCTACGCCTCCCTTAT